>NW_026898619.1:0-56058 GCF_033153095.1 Gastrolobium bilobum
TTGCTGGTACCTTCAGAACCTACCCTTCTCATCTCCTCAAACAATAAGGCAGCAACAAAAGTCTCAAACGACAGTTTATTAACACCAGTACCAATTGACACAATTATGTGCTCCCAAGAGTTGGGCAGTGAACACAACAAGGTGCAAGCTTTGTCTTCCTCATCCAGGTTAATGTCTATAGATGAAAGTTGTGCACAGACAGTATTAAATTCATTTAAATGAGCAGAGAAAGAATCACCTTCGCTCATCTGCAGATTGTACAGCCTCCTTCGTAGGAACAACTTGTTCGCGACTGACTTGCTCTGATAGAGACCTCCCAGCTTCGTCCAGAGATCCTTCGCGGTCTTCTCAGAAGTTACGTTCACCAGAACATTATCTGCCAGGCATAACCAGATCAGGCTTTGCTCCTTTCGATCTTCTCTGGTCCACGCCTTCAACTCCTTCGACTCGACTTCACCTGATGTTTCATCACCGACAGGTTTCGTTGGTACCGATGGCTTATCATCTTCGATCACGTGCCACACGTCCCTGTCAACGAGCAGAGCCTCCATCTTCAGCTTCCATAACTCGAACCCTTTTCCTCCGAACTTTTCAACCTCGACCCGTGATTGGCCAGTCGACATCCTCTCCAGATAAATTTCGCAGTTTTCTCTATGCACAAAGAAAAACCCAAATCGCGAAACCCCAATCTGTCACAGGAACCCTGGTCGCAGAACCAAAGCTCGTGATACCAAATGTTGAAAATCGACAACACACAAATAGAAAACGGAAAAGAAAAAGTGAGAGAGAGCATAGACACAACGATTTACCCTGGTTCACCCAATTTAGGGTACGTCCAGCTTGTCTGTACTATATTCACATCACCGCCACTCGTTACAAGTCTCTTAGTTTACAAGGCAAATATAAATAGGATTACAAAACCCTAACAACAGCTATTCATGGGCCCAAGCCCAAACTGCTAAGAAAATTACAAAAAAATAGAGGCCCACAATAAAACAGCTATTCATGAGCGGAACCCCAGTTGCCTTTCTGCTGACCCCGATAATTAGGGCCCTCATCAGCATGCGAAGTATGAGCCATACCCAACATTATCGGGTTATGCGTCAATTCGGGATGCAGCAGCTAATTCCAAATGCTGCTGGACGGCTCAAGGGCATCCATGACTTCATCCTTCGGGGTAAACCTACTAAGAATTGGCAACGTAAACTCAGCGTTGGATAGCACTTTGGGATAATAGACACACACGAGTCGTGGAGATTTATCCACAGGATGGTTTATTATAGCCGAATTCAGAGCATATGTAGTGGTATAAGCGCATCAACATACGTTATATCACTCAGAAGGGGTCTCAAATTGGGCACCTGCTAAGTTGTTTTTAGGTTTACAAATAATTGAAACCTCAGTATGTATTTTATTATTAGAATAACTATAACTTTATTTGCGTAGATTGATGGGCTCGAGATGGTGATGGTAATGACTAGTCCTGAGGAGAGAGAGCATTACTCTAAGGAGCAGGTTCATGAGGAGGTAGGACGATTGTGAATTATGTTCAGGGAGAGCCTACGGATCGTCGAGCCTGAACTCACACCATCTTAGCCAAGTCATTCCTAATCCACAGTCAATTGTGGAGGTGCCTCCTGGTGTCAGGGAAGGATGTGATCATGTCATGGTAGACCTCCTCAACGTATTGGACACCTAGATATCCTTCTGGTGAGTCTCATTCTTATTTTTATCCTCCACAAAGCCAACAGACCAAGAGCCAACAGCCGTATGATGCTAGTCATCTACATATGTATAATGTTGGTGGATTCCCTTGACAGTAGATATATGAGGATAGCCCGTTCCCCATGATTGAGGTTGGTGGATACATTACGCAACCTGTAAGAACCCACACCATTAAATTAGGAAGTTAATTAATTAATTATGAGAAATTAGGAAATAATTTCATAATTGACCCTAATAATTATGATAAGGCTTAAATAATTATGGTAAGTGATTAATAATGCTGAAAGTCGCTTTTCTGACCAAAAGTGCAGATACCGGTTTCGCTCCTCGGTATAAATGCGTACCGATGAAGTATCTCGAAAAATTATAATAAGTGTGGGAATATTCCTAGAATAATATATAGGACTAGCATAACAAGTTTCAGGTCAAAATTATGAGAACTGGAGCCAGAATTGATACTGGCTATGTAAAAGCGCGTACCAGAAAGGTGCTGCGAAAAATAAAATAAAAATATGACAAATCTTAGAAACATGACTAGGTTCAGAATCCTAAGTTTGGGATTAAAATGATAAGCGTAGCTATTAGCACTAATACAGTGTGATTAAAACTTAAGTGGGATATATATACACATTTGCCCAAAAACCCTAAGCCATATTGTGCCTCCTACGTGACTTATACTTTAGATTTCCGAGTGCCACCCTTGCCACCCTATTCTTCCTCCATTTTGTGAGCCAAGTGACCATTTTTCTTCCTTGAACCTTCACCAAAACACCTAGAGAGAGTGTGAAGTAGCCTTGTGAGTGTTTGTGTCTCTCCATTTTCTGTGTTCAGCCACTGTTGGGTAGGGAGAGTGGGCTGACTTCATGACTTGGTTAAGAGAGAGCCATTTCTTTGGTTGTGGGAGCTCCAAGGAGTGATCTTTGGTGCAAAGAACCAACCTTTGATCACCATTTTCGTATACCTTGGGAGACAGAACCTTTGCAGCTGATTGGTGAGCTCCAAGAGCATTCTTTTCTGAGTTTTGAACCTTGGATAAGCTTCATCTACCTTGATCATGAGTTTTCATTGCTTAAAGTTGAGCCTTGGCTTGTTAATGGGTTATTAAAGTAATTAACCTGATCATGAACCTAAACGAGGATAAAAATGCATGCTTGGACGTTTTAATGGATTAAAAACCGAACCTTGGGAGTGATATCTCGCGAAATGCAGAAACTGCATTCTGTCGCGAAATATTTGGATATGATATCCGGATATGGGGTCTTGTGATATTCGGATATACATATCCGAATATGGATATCCGGAAATGGCCCAGACATATATCCGGATATTCTGGGAATTTCGAGACAGTAGTCGTACTGTTCATACAGAATGTCATTTTGGGTTTGTGGACCCAGGATTGGCTAGTGTGAACCTCTGTAATAATTAACCTAAGTTAGAATCGAAGTGATCAAGGGCTTATGGCAAAGGACGATGCTTAACATTATAATAGCTCTTCTGTCGATTCTGTGCCTGCTTCAGTTTCTCTCTAATCATCTGGTAGGAGTTCGACACCTCCTACTATACAACGCCTCGTAGGGTGCCATGCCCAGGCTAGCATGGAAACTGTTGTTATACGAAAACTCAACCAATGGCAGGTACCTATCCCATGCTGAACCCTGCTCCAAAGTGCAAGCCCTCAACATGTCCTCCAAGGTCTGGATGGTCCGCTCAGTCAGTCTGTCAGTCTGAGGATGATAGGCTGTACTCAATCTCAACTAAGTACCAAAAGCTTCCTGCAGCGCCTCTCAGAATCGAGATGTGAACTTTGGGTCCCTATCACTGATGATACTCTCGGGCACCCCGTGAAGTCTGACAATCTCGCGAACATACAGTCTGGCCAACTGCTCAGTAGTGAAGCTCACCTTTACTGGAAGAAAAAGGGCAGACTTCGTCAGTCTGTCCACAATGACCCAGATAGAGTCACAACCAGCCTGAATCTTCGACAAACCCACCACGAAATCCATGGAAATGCTCTCCCATTTCCATTCCGGAATCTCTAGAGGTTGAAGCTTACCACACGGCCTCTGGTGTTCAATCTTCACCTTCTGACAAATCAAACACTTGGACACATACACAACATTGTCCTTCTTCATGCCCGGCCACCAGAAATTTCTCTTCAAGTCTTGATACATCTTTGTCGCTCCAGGGTGGACAGTAAACTGGCCCTTATGAGCCTTTGACATAACCTTTTCGGTCAAAGGGCCTCGAGGAACCACAATCCGCTTCTGGAACAACAAAAGTTCATCCTCATTCCAAGACACATCGTCTTGGTTCTTCACGTAGTCCAGGCACTCTCTCTGCACTTGCGCCTCTTGGATCTTCTCCATGAGCTCATTCTTAACTTGCACGATTTCCATTTCGAGAAGTGCACCCCCAAACAAAGAGGTCACCGTCAAATCTCGAAACTGTTCAATGATATCGTAATCACCTATCGTCAAACTGGATAGACTCACGGATTTCTGACTCAGAGCATCAGCTACCACATTGGCCTTGCCAGGATGGTACTTCAACTCAAAGTCGTAGTCCTTCAGATACTTCATCCATCTCCTCTGTCTTATGTTCAGCTCCTTCTGATTAAACAAATACTTCAAGCACTTGTGATCACTGAACACGGAAAACTTCATACCAAACAGATAATGCCTCCAAATCTTGAAAGCAAAAACAATCGCAGCCAACTCCAAATCATGAGTCGGGTAGTTCTCCTCATGAGACTTCAACTGCCTCGAAGCATAAGCAACAACTCTACCGGTCTGCATCAACACACAGCCCAACCGCTTTCCAGAAGCATCACAGTAAAGCTCAAACTGCTCATCAGGATCAGGAAGGATCAACACAGGTGTGGTTGTCAATCTCTCCTTCAACTCCTGAAAGCACTGAGGAGTTGATTTCCAGATTAGCTATCGGCAATCCAATCAGATCTACCGAGGAGTCATGGCCATCCCACTGAAACACAACATCTCGATGTACAGTGGAGGTATCACACTTTTCTCCGGTTGCGGTGGTCACCCGCAACGGTGGAGAAAGCACAGAACTGGGCAACTCAAGCCCCACAGCAATCGGGGTAGCAATGAAAGAATACGTAGCCCCGGAATCAAACAAGACATCAACAGTTGAATCACCAATAGAAACGGTACCTCTGACAAGGTTCGCAGCTCGGTCCGACTACTGGCGATCCAACGTATACACTCGTCCGGTAACAGGTGGCAAAGCAGGTGCCGCTGTAGGTGGAAGGGGAACCATATGAAGTGGCACTTTCTGAACTACTGCAGCTCTCGCCGTCGACGACGGACAATCTCTGGAATAGTGGCCCTCCTTGCCACACTGGAAACAGATAACCTAGCTGGTAGCACACGGCCCCACATGAACCTTCCCACATCCCGTGCATCTGGGAGCATGAGGTCTGGCTGTACTCCCCTGAGTGGGAGTCCTCTTACACTGGTTTGGCGCTTGCCTAGCCGCCAACTGCTTTCCTTTACCTCTTCCTCAAAACTTCCTGTCTCTCCAGGAAGTGGAACTACCAGTTCCCTTCATATCAGCAATCTTAGCCCTCTTGGCCTTACTTTTAATACAGACATCCTTGATGTCCCGACACTGTTGTACCAGTGTCCCAAAGTCCCTCGATGCAGCTCCAGCATGAAAATCAATTATCTCCTCAGTAAATCCCCTACGGAACTTAGCAGCCAAGAACGTCGGAGTAGGCATGCCATCCAGAAATGTGCAAACTTGACCAGTTCATTGAACTTAGCCAAGTACTCGTCAACAGACAACAAGCCCTGCACCAGCCTGTCGAACTCTCCCTGCTTCCTCTCTTGAGCATCATACGGGAAATACCTCCCAAGGAAACAGTCCTCAAAGAAAGGTCATGTCATGACATGACCCTGCATCTCGAAAGCATGAGAGGTGTTCATCCACCACTCATGTGCATCGCCCTCCAGCATGTATGTGGCGAACATCAACTTCTGCGGGTCGATGCACTGCATGACTCTGAAGACCTTATCCAGCGCTTGTATCCATCTCGCAGCAGCAATAGGATCATAAGATCCATCAAAAGAGGGTGGTTTATGCTTGCGAAAAGCATTAAGCCGATGGTCAATCACATCGCGATCCTCAGCAGGCTCTAAGTAGGGTTCTATCACCCCAGTACGCTGACTGATACCCTCCACGTGACTCAGGCTATCATCCTGAAGACTAGGTGGAGGCGGTGGTGGCGGTGGCGGTGGGAACTGACCCTCATTGCGGCCAGCCCGCATCTCCTCCAACATGACCCTCATCATGGTCATGTTCGTCAGCCTCTTTGCCTCAAGAACATCTTCCGTGGCCTTCCGGTTCGCCTCTCGAACGACATCCATCATTGCCAAGTTGGCCAATCTAGCGGCCTCCTGATCAGCTAGTCTAGTCGCCTGCATCTCAGCAAATGCAGTCAGGACCAGGTCGGGTTGACCCTCAGTCGTCTCACGGTTTCTCCGTGGTAGTACCATGACTCTGCACAAGTTACACAAAGAATGAGTTGATCAGGCCCACACAATGTGGTCACATATGCATCATCATAGCAAAACCCAATAGAGAAAACACACAAGACAACAAAACATCTTAAGTCATTGCAATACATACAGGTTTTTCCCCTAGAAAGTGCTCTGATACTATAAAATGTAACACCCCGTGTATACCCGGTTTGTTAACATGTCATCGTATTAAGCCATGCTTAATTAAAAATGCAGAATATCTTTTTCTTTTTGATTATGACGCTATTATCAATTACCAAGTTGATTACTTAATTCTTTTTCAAAACAATGCCTGTATGTAATTGCAAATAAACAGATATCTACACTGAACAACCTCATAATATAAATACGTGTGTATCTAGTCATGGATCTACAACACGTAGTCCTGACAACATCCTGATTCATTATACATAAAGAGTCTAAATAAACAAAGTATAAATTAATGTGGCATAGACAATCCCCATACTCACCAAATTAATAAGGCAACAAGCCCAAACAAGTCTCAGCAAAAAAAAAACATGGTAACGAAATACGCATAATCACTAAACAGGTACATCAGCATAATCAGCAAGCATATCAATCAACTAAGCTCCGGCCTCCTGCCGCTAGAGGTCTCAACCCCTGGGTTACCTGAACCTGAAATAAGCGCCCCAAACGTGGGGTGAGATCTCTAAACAGAAATGTTAATAAGGCAAGGGGTCCTCAAGGATTTCTCCACCCCAAGCTCACTTACATGTGCAATATAAGTTCTAAAAGCAGTTTAACAATATAAGTTCCAAATCAGTGCAATGCAGCAGATAATCATGTCATGGGAGTTAACTATTCTACTAACCAGAGAAATGCAGGATTTACACACGACTATTACCCATATTAGTACACGCCCATGCCGTACCTGCCCACAGGATCACATTCCCATTTAGGCGAAACATCACATACATATCATAGGCATTTGCACTTAACAGCTCAAAAGCATTTCAATAAATCAATACATGAAAACACTTCATGCATATATACCATTCGCCCATGGGGTATGGTGGAACCAACAATGGCTAAACCGAGGACACGAAAGCTTACCTCTTAAGCTAACTATCCAAATAAGAGTCAAATCAAGCTCAAAGTCCACAAACAGTAGAATCACAATTTGTTTAAGACCAACAATCATATCAAAAATCATACTCCGCAAGTATATGACATAAAGACAACGCTTCCCTTTACATTTCGTGTCTTTCGCTTGTCACCAGTGTTGGTCGGGCCCTCGGAGTTAGGAAGCTGAGCCCGAGATTCATTGGGCCATACCAGATCCTTAGTAGAGTAGGACCTGTTGCCTACCGGCTTTCCTTGCCTCGAACTTGGCCAACATCCACGACGTGTTTCACGTGTCTTAGCTTTGGAAGTACATAGCAGACCCTTCGCATGTGGTGCAACCGGACGATGTGGGAGAACTTGAAAACTCCCGTCGGACCACTCAAGATTTTTTATCGTGGCGAGAAGAAGTTGAGGAGCAAGATCATTCCGATAGTCAAAGTGCAATGTACGGGAAGAACTCCTGAGGAGTGCACTTGGGAGCGAGAGGACGAGCTTCTCCGGCAGTACCCCGACTTTCGAGACAGGTATATTTCTGATTTTGAGGACAAAATCCTAAAAGGTGGGGTGAATGTAAGAATCTGCACTGTTAAATTAGGAAGTTAATTAATTAATTATGAGAAATTAGGAAATAATTCCATAATTGACACTAATAATTATGACAAGGATTAAATAATTATGGTAAGTGATTAATAATCCTGAAAGTCGCTTTTCTGACGAAAAGTGCAGATACCGGTTCCGCTCCTCGGTATAAACGCATACTGATGAAGTATCCCAGAAAATTATAATAAGTGTGGGAATATTCCTAGAATAATATATAGGACTAGTGTAACAGCCCGTTGTACACTGGTATTGTTAACATTAATTATGATATTAAGCGCAGTTACAATCACAGCAGTTCATTTAGAAAAATGCGAGTAAATTTTTTCCGTTTATTACGCGAGCATTTAAAACAATAAAAATCGTAATAACTAAAATCTGTGACCGTAACCGTAAAATCTTTACAGAATAATTATTTAAACTACTTTTACATCATATATTACTTCTCTCAAGTCACTAAGGGATTCCCATAAACCCGATCACTAACAATACTAACCGGTATCCCGTGGAGCCTTACAATCTCCTTTACATATAATTTTGCTAATTTCTCCGTAGAGAAATCCACTCGCACTGGCAGAAAATGTGCAGACTTCGTAAGCTTGTCCACTATAACCCAAATTGAATCGTGACCAGCCTGAGTCCGAGGCAAACCAACAACGAAATCCATAGAGATACTCTCCCATTTCCACTCTGGTATATCCAATGGCTGCAGTAAACCAGCAGGATTCCAATGTTCTATTTTTACTTTCTAACAAATTAAGCACCTTGATACATACTCAGCAACATCCTTCTTCATCCCAGGCCACCAGAATTTCTCTTTTAAATCATGATAAATTTTTGTGGCACCTGGGTGGACAGCATACTGACCCTTATGGGCCTTAACAATTACATCATCTGCTAACTCCTTGGGCACAACAATCTTGCCCTGATACATCAATAACCTCTGTTCATTCAAAGATATCCCACTCTGCCCTTTCAAATACTTGATATTATCATTCCGTATCTGAGTTTCTTTAATTTTCTTATGTAATTCATTTCCAATCCGTAAGCACTCAAATTCATCCATCCTACTTGCAAAGATATCCGTTAATTTCAAATCACGAAATTGCTCAATCACGTCATTATCCCACAACATCAGCTAGCACACGCTGACAAACTTCCTAATCAAGGCATTTGCTACCACATTAGCTTTACCCGGATAGTATTTCAGTTCAAAACCATAATCCTTTAAGAATTCCACCCATCTCCGCTGTCTCGTATTCAACTCTTTTTGATCAACCAAATATTTCAGACTTTTGTGATCACTGAACACATCAAATTTCATGCCATACAGAAAATGCCTCCAGATTTTTAAGGCAAACACAATAGCAGCAAGCTCCAAGTCGTGCGTCGGATAATTTTTCTCATGAGGCTTCAACTGCCTAGAAGCATAAGCAACCACTTTCCCATCTTGCATCAACACACTCCCCAAACCTTTCTTGGAAGCATCACTGTATAATATAAACTCACCTTCCGGATCGGGAAGAGTCAACATAGGAGCAGTAGTCAATTTCACTTTAAGAGCCAGAAAACACTTCTCACATTCCTGGGTCCACACAAAAGGGGTATCCTTTCGTGTCAATCGGGTCAACGGTAGTACCATTGTGGAAAACTCCTCTATAAATCTACGATAATAACCAGCAAGACCTAGAAAGCTCCGGATCTCCATCATAGTATTCAGTCGTTCCCAGTCAATTACAACATCAATTTCGTTTGGATCCACTGCAACACCCCTAGCAGAAATAACATGACCCATAAATTGCACCTCAGATAACCAAAATTCACATTTAGATGGCTTTGTATACAACTTTTTATCCTTTAATATCTGCAACACAGTCCTCAGATGCTCCGTATGCTCCTCTTCACTTTTAGAATAAATTAAAATGTCATCAATGAACACAGTTACAAACTGGTCCAAATACGGTTTAAAAATGTGATTCATATAGTCCATGAACACCGCAGGGGCATTAGTAAGCCCAAAAGGAATCACCTGATACTCGTAGTGTCCGTATCTAGAACGGAATGCAGTTTTAGGCACATCCTCCGGCTTAATCCGGATCTGGTGGTATCCGGACCGGAGATCAATCTTAGAAAATACACAGGCACCCCTCAACTAATCCAGTAAATCATCAATACGCGACAATGGGTACCTGTTCTTAACCATAACCTTATTCAACTGCCGGTAGTCAGTACACAATCTCGTGCTTCCATCCTTCTTTTTCACAAATATAACCGGTGCTCCCCACGGAGACACACTCGGTCTGATAAAATCCTTTGCAGTTAACTCCTCAATATGTTTCTTCAATTCAGCCAACTACAGTGGCGACATTCGGTATGGAGCCAAAGAGATAGGCCCCACACCAGGCAACAATTCAATAGAGAACTCAATCTCTCTCTCAGGTGGGAATTCCGGTATCTCATCAGGAAATACATCCACAAATTCATTAACCACCGGAATACTAGAAATCTCTATCTCCTTATCACCCACCAATCCACCCCAGAAAACATAACCCAGATCACCAGCCTTCAAGGCTTTAATTGTTTGACAGACAGATAGAAAAGGAGACGAACAAACCGAGGGCTTCTCGTGAGATAATATTAACCTCTTGCCGCAGCAATCAATCATTGCGCAGTTTTGAGACAACAATCCATACCCAATATCAAATTAACAGAGGCTAGGGGAAAGATAATCAAATCAATAGTGTAACCTCTGCCTTCGTAGATAAACCCAACCTCTTTACAAATAAAGAAGGAATCACTAACCTCTCCTGTAGAAGAGGTAATACGCATAGGGAGAATCATCTGTGATACTCTTAACCCCAACCCCTTAGCAACATATTCAGCCCCGAACAAATGCGTCGCTCCCGAATCAAATAAAACAAACAAATCAATATTAGAGATAAAAACTTGAACTTTAACCAGATTAGGTGTTTTCTCCGTCTGTTGCGCATTAGTAGTATAAACACGCCCAACCGTAGGAGCAGATGGCAAGGCCTGCAAATTCGCAGCCTGCAAATGCTCAACCTTACCACACTTAAAACAAGAATTCGGGGCCGCAGTACAACGACCCCGATGATACCTCTTACATTTATCACAATGGGGAGTAGAATTCCTATCATTAAAACCGCTTCTCTGACCACCACCCCTCTTGAACAGACCAGGAGGCTGCCTTACCTGCAACCCCCTACCTCTATTATTATTCTGATGGTAGCCACCCCTATTATTATTACCAGAAGGACCGAATGTCCTTCTATTATCTTGCTCTCTCGAAGAACTAGACTTCGGATACCTGCCATAAACAGTTTCAACCCTCTTGCACTGGGTCACTAAATCAACAAAATTCCTAACAACAGTATTAGACATCCTCTTGGAAATCTTCTCATTTAAACCTCTCTGAAATTTAGCAGACAAGAATTCCGGGGTAGGCAGAACACCCCCATAATTTGCGAACATGACCAATTCATTAAACTTGGCCAGATAAGTATCAATAGACATGGTACCCTATACCAATTTCTCAAATTCATCCTGTTTAGCTTCCCGGACATCCCTAGGAAAATACTCCTCATGAAATAATCTCTCAAATAAAGCCCATGTCAATTCCTCTCCCTAAATAGTAAACGGGCGAGATGCATTATACCACCACTCGTGCGCGTCTCCCTCAAGCATATAGACAGAGTACATCAGTCTCTGGGGATCCTGGCACCTCATAACCTGAAATATTATCTCCATCCCCATCAACCAGGTAGTCACTACCTTCGGGTCCCTTGACCCTTGAAATGCTGGCTGTAACACCCCGTGTATACCTGGTTTGGTAACATGTCATCGTATTAAGCCATGCTTAATTAAATTGCGGAATATCTTTTTCTTTTCAATTATGACATCATTATCATTAACCAAGTTGATTATTAAGTTCTATTTCCAAAAACATCACCTGTATGTAAATTGCAGAAAAATTGCTAACTGAAATACCTTATGATATAAATAAGTGAGTATCTAAGTCACGGATCTACAACACGTAGTCCGGACAATATCCTGATACATTAATACGACTCAAAACTAAAAGCATAAAGTCAAGTCAATGTGGCATGGACAATCCCCATGCTCACAAAATAAACAACATAACCAACAGAGTCTCAACACAGTAATCCATAAAGCTAATGACATAATAGCTACAGACATAATCCAGCATCCAAGCATAGTCAACATACATAGATAAACATCAATCAACTAAGCTTCGGCCTCCTGCCGCTAGAAGTCTCAACCCCTGGGTTACCTGAACCTGAAATAAACGCCCCAAACGTGGGGTAAGATCTCTAAACAGAAATCTCAGTAAGACAATGAGTCCTCAAGGATCTTCCACCCCAAGCTCACTTACATGTGCAATATAAGTTCCAAAAGCAGTTAAACAGTATACGTTTCAAAACAGTGCAATGCAACAGATAATCATGTCATGTGTGTTATAACTAATCTACTGGCCAGAGAAATACAGGAATACGTCTATTACCCTCGCAGTACGAGCCCATGCCGTAACTGCCCACAGGATCACATCCCGTCTAGGCGAACACCACATACATATCATAGGCATTTGCACTTAACAGCTCAAAAGCATTTCAATAAAGCAATACATGAAAACACATAATGCTTATAAATCATTCCCCCGAGGGGTATGGTGGAACCAACAATGGCTAAATCGAGGACACGAAAGCTTACCTTGCAAGCTAACTATCCAAGCCAAGAGTCCACACAAGCTCAAAGTCCACACACAGCAGAATCACAATATGTTTTGGACCAGCAATCAAATCAATATTCAAACACCACAAGCATAAGACATAAAGACAACGCCTTTCTTTTACGTTTCATGTCTTTAGGCTTCTCACAAAGCCATAAGCCCTTAATCACTTAGATTCTGACTTATACATCTAATACAGAAGTTCAACTTCATCAATCTAGGGTCCACAAACCCATAACTCATTTCTGTATGAACAGTACAGATACTGTTCTCGAAAACCCATAATATCCGGATATATGTCGGGGCCATATCCGGATATAGATATCCTGATATTATATCTCGATATCCATATTCGGATATCTTAAAGTCCATTTCCAAATACCAATATTCAGATATCAATATTCGGATTATCATATCCGGATATTTTGCGACAGAATGCAGTTTCTGCATTTCGCGAGATATAACTCACAAGGTTCCATTTTTAACACTTGTATACGTTAAAGCATGCATCTTTAAGCCCATTAAGGTTCATATATTGGTTGGTTACTTAAACAACTCAATAAACATGTCAAGAGACTCCACTTTTAACCATTAAAACTCATGATCAAAGGTGATGAAGCTTACCCAAGCTTAAAACAGAGGTACAGTGGCTCTTGGAGCTCACCAAACAACTCCTCAAGCTCTGACTTCTCCAAGGCACGAAAATGGCACACCAAAGGTTGGTTCTTTGCACCAAAAGATGACTCCTTGGAGCTTAAAATTCCATGACAAAGGCTCTCACCACAAAACCAGAAAGTCCAACTCCAAGACTAAAAAAAACAGAACACCAACTCAGAAGCAAAGCCTTCCACTCACTCCCAATGATCCCCCTCACTCACACAAAGTATTTGGTGAAGGTTCAAAGGAAGAAATGACCTCTAGGCTCACACTATGAAGAAGAGAAGGCAATGTAATAGTATGAGAGTGCTGGTCATCCTCCAATCCACGTAGAACAAAAGGCTTCCTAGGGTTTGGTGCCAAAATAAGCATATATATAGGCAGTTTAAGTTTAAACGCACAATATTAGCACTAATAGCTACGCTTAGCATTTTAATCTCAAACTTTAGATTCTGAACCTAGCCATTATTCCAGGATTTTTCATATTTTTATTTTATTTTTCGCAGCACCTTTTCGGTACGCGCTTTTACATAGCCAGTATCAGTTCTGGCATCAGTTCTCATTATTTTGACTTGACTCTTGAAATCACAGTCCTACATATTACTCTAAGAATATTCATGCACTTATTATAATTTTCCGGGATACTTCATCGGTACGCATTTATACCGAGGAGCAGAACCGGTATTTGCACTTTTCGTCAGAAAAGCGACTTTCAGCATTAATAATCACTTACCATAATTACTATAATCAAGAGACAACAGGGTGGTGGTTAAAACAGTTTAACAGAAGTAACAGATTCACTGCTTCACTCTTAAAGGGGCTGTTTTCTCTGCTCAAGACTTGGCACCTTTTGGCTTTGTCCCAGTTTCTGTGCCTGCCAACTCTGATTCCTCAGCTCATGGTCTAGATGGCTCACAGGTTTCCATATTCCTATGGTTCCCTTGACTCCAACAGGTACTTAGTTCAGAACCTTAAAATGGACGAGTTGGCCCCTTATTCCTAAGGTGACCAGTAGCGTTTTTGCCATGACATCTACCTTCCCCCAATGGCAAAGCTGTCTGAAATCCTTTCCTTGTGGAGATAACGATTAGAACGAAGAGAAAAACACTTATATTAATTTAAAAGACAGTTTACAAAAAGAAACAGAAAATGGAGAAAGATGGGTAATTGCTCGTGAGGAGTCTTGATGGTTGTTTACAGAAAAGGGAAGAGGGGTTGTCGCTTAACTATAATTACAACTAAAAATTAAACTAAGTTACTAACTACTACTAAGTGATCTCTTCCTTTAGAACTGCAAACCCTCCAGGATTCGATGATATTTTTGTGTGAGGGATGTGCTATTTATAGCTGGAAGAGGAATGGCAAGACTGTAATTCCCTTGGAGCTAGTTGCTTGAACGAGGGGACGGGACGGTGGCATCAGAGTGTGAAGCTTGCGTGAATTGCTGAATGGAACAGGGTTTGGTGATGATTAGCCGTTCTTTGCAGGCCTTCCCATGTTTTGCTTCTGTTTTCAGCCAATGAGAACTCTTGATTTCTTGCTCTTCACGTTTCCAGCTGCTCAATTAAGGCACCACCTTACTTTTTAGAAGTCTTTAACTCTACGTTACCTGCAAAGTGTACAGAAGCATTAAATGAATGGAGCAGGTGCATTAAATGTGTCTCAGTCCGTTCCCCTTTTAATATACTTTAAAGCAATACGTTACCATTCGTTCCCCCACTGTGTTTTTGTCACAAATGTGTAAAATAAGTGATTTTCATGCTGAAGTTGCTCATCAGATGAAGGAACGTATGGTATTTTGCCATCAAAATGAGCTTAGATGGGAACGAATTTACATCCCATCAAACACCCCAAAACTAAACTGTTGGTTGTCCTCAAACAACTTAGAAATATTGTATTAGTCTGCCCAAATTAAAAGAATAGCATAACAGAAAAGAACTTGAGCCAGCGAGCAATCATGAACTTTTCAGAAAATGAACTACTCTTCATAGTAAATAGTAAGAAGATTCTGCCCCCATATAAGAGAAGGTTGCTGATCTTTTGTCTCACTGTCACTCATGGGTTGGTGTTTGCTCTATCCATTCCTGGATGTGATTCTTCAGAACTTTCCTTTCTGCTGCGTTCCTATGAAGTACAACTGTCTTCCGTTCCAATGATTCTTTGATAGGTAAGTATATGGAAATATGGAAGAAGTGGTGGTCTGATTTGTGGGACCAAGGAACGTTTAGCTTTCGTGTCTTTGAACTTGGACTTTTTCTGGTTCTTTTTTAGGGAACACCTTTTCTTGAACCTTTTTCCCCCTTTGGAGGAAGGTTTTCTTGTTTTTCTTGAATACTTTTGAATGGTTGTTCCCCTTTTTTTCTTTTTTTTCTTCTGTCCCCTTTTTTTGTTCATTGTTGAGTACGCTCCTTGTTCTTTTTGATTGACCAGATGGTGTATGATGGAGGTGAGGTGAGTGTGTGATTTTGTTTTGATCCTTGACAGCAAAATTCATCTGTCTTCAGCAGTACATACAGCATTAAGGCAAACTGAGAAGTTTCATTGTGATTACACCTCCGGAACGCTCTCAGAAGTAGGTGTTTGGCATTTTTCGTTCCTTACCAGTTTGAGTTCACACAAATCAGCTTCTTTCAAAAATCTGAGGATTAAATTCCCTGCACTATTTCTATTTTCAAGTACTCAGAGAAAGAACAAGCATGATTAGTCAGTGACTTTGTGTTTCATGTATGTTAGTTATTCCAAAAGAATTGGGCAGTCTTAATACGACAACTGAAATGCATGTATATACCAAACAGTTTGATAAAAAAAGGGTCTTTTCTATTTCAAAAAGATTAATTCCAAGGGAACGGAAAGAAAAAGAAATTAAAACAGAACTGAAAACAAACTAAGCTAAGATAAATAGAAGGGTTTCTCCTTTTCATTGTGGAGGTCTGTGGTTAGGGACCACCGTAAAACTACGTTCCTGAAACATACTTTATTTGGACATTTTGGAGAGAAACATAAGATGTTCCCTCCTTTTTGGGAGCTATGTGGTTATGGATAACCACCCCAAAACTTTGCTCTTTATCAGAGAGAAAATGTATCTACTGGGTTTCCTCCCAGTCAGCGCTTAGTTTAATGTCTTTAGCTAGACATGGTATTTACCTCTCAAGGGATTTCAGAATTGGTTGAGGGGACCTCAGTGTCCCCTGGTAGTGATCCTGGCGTTCTGGTTTGAAGATTGGCAGCAATCTGTCGCAGATGGGACTCAATGTTCCTGACCACTGCATCATTCCTGGTGACATATTCCTTTACATAATTTTCCAGGGTGTTGATGCGTTGGTCATCTCTGTGGAACGGAACGTAGTTGTTTCTTCTTTGTTCAAACGTTCCACTGCTGCTACCTTGCTGATACTGCTGCTGATTGTTGTCGAATGGTCTCTGGTTAATGGGTGGCCTCCATTGGGTGTTGCGGTTCTGATCCTTAATGATAATTCCTTCAGGGATTGAATGTGTATTTCGTCCTGCTTGTTGATTGTCTCTGGTGAAGTTCCTATTGCCAAAATTTTCTGCATAATACACCAATGCAGTGGATGGGCAGTCTGTTAAGTCATGAAGGTCACCACAGGCTGAGCATGGTTCTGTGTCAGTTGCTGTGAGTTGTAAAACTTCCATCCTTGGTGCTGCTTGGTCAGCTTTCAGGTTCTTCACTTCATTCATAAGTGATGCCAGCTGGGCTTCCATGGCTGTTTGTTTATCTAGTTCTAGCATGCCTGGCTTCCTCACTGGGCTCACTCTGTCTATTGGCCATTGGAGACATCTTTCAGCAGTCCCTTCTATGATTTCGTATCTTGATTCAAGTGTTCATGTAAAGAAATATCCTCCTGCAGCAAAATCTAGGTGAGATTGAGAAGTATGGTCAAGTCCTTTATAGAAAGATTGTAGCACTCCCCAACTCTCTACCCCATGGTTTGGACATTTTCTTATGATGTCCTTGTATCTCTCTCATGCTTCATAGAGATTTTCTCCATGAAACATTCTGAAGTTAGAGATTTCAGCTCTAACATCAGCTTGTCGAGACATTGGGAGAAACCTCTCTATGAACTTGTTAGAGAGTTCTTCCCATGTGTGGATTGATCCAGGGGTGAGAGTTTTCATCCATGTTTTAGCTTTTAAACCCAAGGAGTGAGGGAACAACCTCATTCTCATGCTCTCCTCTGTTTCACCCTCTGCTTTAAATTATCACAAATATCTTGGAATGTTGTGAGGTGTGTGTAAGGATCTTCTGCAGGGAGTCCATTGAAGACCCTTGCTTCCCTAATCATGTGGAAAATGATAGGTTTTAGTTCAAAATTTGGTGCTACAGGGGGAAGGATTACTCCCCTATCTAGTCTGTTCCTGAAAGGAGCAGCCAAAGTTCTAAAGTTCTATTCAGGGGGAACTTCTTCATTGTTATTATTGTGATCAACCATGTTTTCTGGAAATCTTTCCCAGAGGTTCCTTCTTCTCCTATGGAGTGTGCGTTCTGGCTCAGGATCAAAGAGAAACTCAGGTACTTCAATGGAGTGGTTAGAGTCTGTTTCAAACTCTTCAGTCATAAACCAATAGCACAGGGCATATATATGCACAGCAGATTCAGTGATAAAGAAAAAAAATATAAAAGTAAAGTCAGATATACAGTATATGTGTTACAAAACAATGATACGAACAACAGTTAGTGTTTCTATCCCTGGCAACGGCGCCAAAAACTTGTTGGGTGGTTTGCTGATGGTGGAAAAATATAAGTTATGATCGGGGATGTTCTTCTGTTCTTGCAGACACAGATTCGTCCCTCAGTTCCAACCCAAGTGTGCAAGAGCATGCATCAAGTAATAAAGGGAGTATTAATGCCCAAATTATCGTTCCTACGAGGATAGTGTGCTAATTATTGTTTTATCACTGTTTATAAAGAGTGAAAATGAGAAGAAAAGTTAGTAAATGACCTGTCTGGTCAAACGTTCCCTACTGTCTTGACAACGTTCCTAAGGAACAGTAGGTTCAACCTAATGGCAAACAGTTACTCGCTGCGTTGTGTATGTGATCCTTCCTGTTTAGAAGAAGGGGAGATAACAATCATTGGAGTTTTTATAAGTACTAAATAAAATAAAATAAAATTACTAAAACAGAAATAACTATAATCAAGAGACAACATGGTGGTGGTTAAAACAGTTTAACAGAAGGAACAAATTCATTGCTTCACTCTTAAAGGGGTTGTTTTCTCTGCTCAAGACTTAGCACATTTTGGCTTTGTCCCAGTTTCTTTGCCTGCCAACTCTGGTTCCTCAGCTCATGGTCTAGATGGCTCACAAGTTTCCATATTCCTATAGTTCCCTTGACTCCAACAGGTACTTAGTTCAGAACCTTAAAATAGACGAGTTGGCCCCTTATTCCTAAGGTGACCAGTAGCGTTTTTTCCATGACATCTACCTTCCCCCAATGGCTAAGCTGTCCGAAATCCCTTCCTTATGGAAGTTCCTTTCTCAGTATGTACCCAATTTTCATTGGCGCATAATGAATATAGCTTACTCAGCCAAAGAAATACAAAAAGTTTCGGTCAAGAGTTTTGAAAACAGTTCTTTAAGAGTTTCACAGTTTACCCGTTCCACAGATAGTTCAGCTCATGGCTGATAGTTTAAACATAATTATTCTCAACTAAGATCACATAGACCCGAGATTCAGTCAAGAGATAACGATTGGAACAAAGAGAAAAACACTTATATTAATTTAAAAGACAGTTTACAAAAAGAAACAGAAAATGGAGAAAGATGAGAATTGCTCATGAGGAGTCTTGATGGTTGTTTACAGAAAAGGGAAGAGGGGTTGTCGCTTAACTATAATTACAACTGAAAATTCAACTAAGTTACTAACTACTACTAAGTGATCTCTTCCTTTCGGACTGCAAACCCTCCAGGATTCGATGATGTTTTTGTGTGAGGGAGGTCCTATTTATAGCTGGAAGAGGAATGGCAAGACTGTAATTCCCTTGGAGCTAGTTGCTTGAACGAGGGGACGGGACGGTGGCAGTAGAGTGTGAAGCTTGCGTGAATTGCTGAATGGAACAGGGTTTGGTGATGATTAGCCGTTGTTTTCAGCCAATGAGAACTCTTGATTTCCTGCTCTTCACGTTTCCAGCTGCTCAGTTAGGGCACTGCCTTACTTTTTAGAAGTCTTTAACTCTATGTTACCTGCAAAGTGTACAGAAGCATTAAATGAATGGAGCAGGTGCATTAAATGTGTCTCAGTCAGTTCCCCTTTTAATATATTTTAAAGGAATATATTACCATCCGTTCCCCCACTGTGTTTTTGTCACAAATGTGTAAAACAAGTGATTTTCATGCTGAAGTTGCTCATCAGATGAGGGAACGTATGGTATTTTGCCATCAAAATGGGCTTAGATGGGAACGAATTTACGTCCTATCACTTAGCGTAAAACTTTTTGTCCTTCAGCACTTGCAACACAATCCTCAAGTGCTCAGCATGCTCCTCCTCCGTCTTGGAGTAAATCAAGATATCGTCAATATAGACGATCACAAACTATCCAGGTACGGCTGGAAAATCCAGTTCATGTAGTCCAGGAACACTACGGGTGCATTTGTGAGTCCAAAAGGAATCACCAAATACTCAAAGTGACCGTATCTCGAATGAAACGCAGTCTTAGGGACATCCTCCGGCTTCACCTGAATCTGATGGTATCTGGACCAGAGATCAATCTTCAAATACACACAAGCACCCTTGAGCTGATCCAACAAATCATCAATACGCGAGAGGGGATACTTGTTCTTGATCGTCACTTTGTTCAGCTGCTTGTAATCGGTGCATAATCGCATCGTCCCATCTTTCTTCTTCACAAAGATGGCCAGTGCTCCCCAAGGAGACGCACTCGGTCGAATGAAATCTTTTGCTGAAAGATCCTCAATGTGCTTCTACAGCTCAGCCAAGTCTAGTGGTGACATCCGATATGGAGCTAATGAAATAGGCCCCACACCAGGCACCAAGTCTATAGAGAACTCTATCTCCCTCTGTGGCGGAAACTCAAGAATCTCCTCAGGAAATACTTCGAGGAATTCCTTCACCACAGGAATGTCAGTGATATCCTCATGTGCCCCACTCACCAAACCTCCCAACATGACATAGCCAAATGCCCTTGCTCTCAAGACTCTACTAGCCTGCAGCAATGAAATATAAGGCGAGGAACTGACTGTGGAGTCACACGGAGACATCACCACTCGCTTGGCACAACAGTAAATCATCACACAATTTCTTATAAACCAATCCATGCCCAGAATAATCTCCAAATTAGCCATCGGCAATCCAATAAGATATACCGAGTAATCACGGCCATCCCACTGAAACACGACATCTCGATGAACAGTGGTAGAATCACACTTTTCTCCGGTGGCGGTGGTCACCCGCAACGGTGGAGAAAGCACAGACATGGGCTACTCAAGTCCCACAGCAATCGAGGTAGCAATGAAAGAATGTGCAGCCCCGGAGTCAAACAATACATGATCAATAGAACCACCAATGGAAATAGTACCTTGGACAAGATTCGGAGCGCGGTCCGACTGCTGGCGATCCAATGTATACACACGTCCAGTAGCAGGTGGCACTGCAGGTGCTGAAGTAGGTGGGAGGGGAACCATCTAAAGTTGAACTGCCTGAACTGCTGTAGCTCTCGTCGTCGACGACAGGCAATCTCTAGAGTAGTGGCCCTCATTGCCACATTGGAAACATATCAACTTGCATGTAGCACACGGCCCCACATGAGTCTTCTTACATCCCGAACATCTGGGAGCAGGAGGTTTCACTGTACTTCCCTGAGTGGAAGTCCTCTTGAACTGATTTGGCGCTTGCCTAGCCGCCAACTGTTTTCCTTTGCCCTTACCAGCAATCTTCCTGTCTCTCCAGAAAGTGGAACTACCAGTTCCCTTCGTCTCAGCAATCTTGGCCCTCTTGGCCTTACTCGTGATACAGACATCCTCGATGTCCCGACACTGCTGCACCAATGTCCCAAAATCTCTCGAAGCCGCTCTAGCAAGGCGATCAACTATCTCCTCGTTAAGTCCCCTACGGAACTTAGCAGCCAAAAAGGTCGAAGTAGGCATAGCCAACCGAAAGTGTGCAAACTTCACCAGCTCATTAAACTTTGCCAGGTACTCGTCAATAGACAACGAGCCCTACACCAACCTGTCGAACTCCTCCTGCTTCCTCTCTTGCGCATCATAAGGGAAGTACTGACCCATAAAGCAATCCTCGAAGAATATCCATGTCATAACATGACCCTGCATCTTAAAAGCATGAGAGGTGTTCATCCATCACTCATGTGCATTGCGCTCCAGCATATACGTCGTGAACATCAGCTTTTACGGATCTGTACACTGCATGACCCAGAAGATCTTATCCAGCGCCTGAAACCATCTTGCCGCAGCAATAGGATTATACGACCCATCAAAGGAAGGTGGCTTATACTCACGGAAAGCATTAAGCCGGCGATCAATCACATCACGATCCTCAGCAGGCTTCACATAGGGTCCCATCACCCCAGTAAGGTGACCAGTGCCCTCAACATGACTTTGGCTGTCATCCTGAAGAATAGGTGGAGGCGGTGGCGGTGGCGGTGGAGGTGGTGGCGGTTGGAACTGACCCTCATTGTGGCCAACCCGCATCTCCTCCAACATGACCCTCATCATGGTCATGACTGATCGAACGACGTCCATCAATGCCAAATTGGCCAATCTAGTGGCCTCCTGATCAGCTAGTCTAGCCGCCTGTATCTCAGCCAATGCAGTCAGGACAGGATCCGGTTGATCCTTGTTCGTCTCGCAGTTTCTCATAGGAATTACCATGACTCTGCACAAGTTACACAAAGAATGAGTTGATCAGGCCCACACAATGTGGTCACACATGCATCATCATAGTAAAACCCTATCAGAGGAAACACAAAGACAAACTTGCAACAAAACATCCTAAGTTAGTGCAACACATACATGCTTTTTCCTATAAAGTGCTCTGATACCATAAAATGTAACACCCCGTGTATACCCGGTTTGTTAACATGTCATCGTATTAAGTCACGCTTAATTAAATTGCGGAATATCTTTTTCTTTTCAATTATGACGTCATTATCATTAACCAAGTTGATTATTAAGTTCTATTTCCGAAAACATCACCTGTATGTAAATTGCAGAAAGAACGCTAACTGAAATACCTCATGATATAAATAAGTGAGTATCTAAGTCACGGATCTACAACACGTAGTCCAGACAATATCATGATACATTAATACAACTCAAAACTAAAAGCATAAAGTCAAGTCAATGTGGCATGGACAATCCCCATGCTCACCAAATAAACAACATAACCAACAGATTCTCAACACAGTAATCCATAAAGCTAATGACATAATAGCTACAGACATAATCCAGCATCCAAGCATAGTCAACATACATAAGCGGATAAACATCAATCAACTAAGCTCTAGCATCCTGCCGCTAGAGGTCTCAACCCCTGGGTTACCTGAACCTGAAATAAGCGCCTCAAACGTGGGGTGAGATCTCTAAACAGAAATCTCAGTAAGACAAGGGGTCCTCAAAGATCTTCCACCCCCAGCTCACTTACATGTGCAATATAAGTTCAAAAAGCAGTTAAACAGTATAATTCCCTAAACAGTGCAATGCAGCAGATAATCGTGTTATGTGTGTTATAACTAGTCTACTGGCTAGAGAAATGCAAAAATACGTCTATTACCCACACAGTACGCGCCCATGTCGTACCTGCCCACAGGATCACATCCCGTCTAGGCGAACACCACATACATATCATAGGCATTTGCACTTAACAGCTCAAAAGCATTTCAATAAAGCAATACATGAAAACACATTATGCATATAAACCATTCCCCCTAGGGGTATGGTGGAACCAACAATGGCTAAACCGAGGACACAAAAGCTTACCTTGCAAGCTAACTATCCAAGCCAAGAGTCCACACAAGCTCAAAGTCCACACACAGCAGAATCACAATCTGTTTTGGACCAGCAATCAAATCAATATTCAAACACCACATGCATAAGACATAAAGACAACGCCTTTCTTTTACGTTCCATGTCTTTAGGCTTCTCACAAAGCCATAAGCCCTTAATCACTTAGATTCTGACTTATACATCCAATACAGAAGTTCAACTTCATCAATCTAGGGTCCACAAACCCATAACTCAGTTTTGTATGAACAGTACATATACTGTTCTCGAAAACCCAGAATATCCGGATATCATATCTGGATATTTCGCGACAGAATGTCGTTTCTGCATTTTGCGAGATATCATTCCCAAGGTTCCATTTTTAACACTTCTATACGTTAAAGCATGCATCTTTAAGCCCATTAAGGTTCATATACTGGTTGGTTACTTAAACAACTCAATAAACATGCCAAGACTCCACTTTTAACCATTAAAACTCATTATCAAAGGTGATGATGCTTACCCAAGCTTAAAACAAAGGTACAATGGCTCTTGGAGCTCACTAAACAACTCCTCAAGCTCTGACTTCTCCAAGGAATGAAAATGGCATACCAAAGGTTGGTTCTTTGCACCAAAAGATGACTCCTTGGAGCTTAAAATGCCATGACAAAGGCTCTCACCACACAACCAGAAAGTCCAGCTCCAAGACTAAAAAAAACAGAACACCAACTCAGAAGCAAAGCCTTCCACTGACTCCCAATGATCCTCCTCACTCACACAAGGTATTTGGTGAAGGTTCAAAGGAAGAAATGACCTCTAGGCTCACACTATGAAGAAGAGAAGGCAATGGAACAGTATGAGAGTGCTGGTCAGCATCCAATCCACGTAGAACAAACGGCTTCCTATGGTTTAGTGCCAAAATGAGTATATATATAGGCAGTTTAAGTTTAAACGCACAGTATTAGCACTAATAGCTAAGCTTATCATTTTAATCTCAAACTTTAGATTCTGAACCTAGCCATTATTCCAGGATTTGTCATATTTTTATTTTATTTTTCGCAGCACCTTTTCGGTACGCGCTTTTACATAGCCAATATCAGTTCTGGCATCAGTTCTCATTATTTTACTTGAAACTTGAAATCACAGTCCTAAATATTATTCTAGGAATATTCATTCACTTATTATAATTTTCTGAGATACTTCTTTGGTACGCATTTATACCGAGGAGCAGAACCAGTATCTTCACTTTTCGTCAGAAAAAGCGACTTTCAGCATTAATAATCACTTATCATAATTATTTAAGCCTTATCATAATTATTAGGGTCAATTATGGAATTATTTCCTAATTTTTCATAATTAATTAATTAACTTCTTTAATTAACGGTGCGGGTTCTTACACTGGCAGCTTGTATTTTCTAAAAGATAGGAGCCTCTGCTCATCCGTATTAGCAAATACCTGCCCAGCAACCCCAGAAGACTGAGCAACAACGGAAGGATCCATAGAAGGCTCTGGGATATAAGTAGGATCAGTAGTATGGCGACTAGCCTCCTCAGAATGACGACTAGCCCCACTCCCCTCCTGATGAGGTGTAACATATGGTGTACGGGTAGGAGTCACCGTAGCCGTATGCGGAGGAGAATCATCCCTCCTGTGTCGAGTCCTATCTGCCCTCATCTCATTCATGAAGGCATGCATCATATCCTGATTATTTTTCATCAGGTTCTTGGTCATTGTTCTATTTACAGCAGTCTCTTCTTGTAGAGCATTCAGAACTGCAGTAATAGGATCTGGTGCTAAAGGACCTGCACCTCGAGTTCCACGGCGACCTCGTGCCCTACTCATTATATCTGTACATGTAACACAAAGGAATGAGCTGATCAGACCCACACTGAGGAATCACATATACATTGATCATAAACAGTTCACAGATAGCTATACAACACAAAATAGAGTTACGCATTATCAGAGTTCCCTATCTAAACTGCTCTGATACCATAAAAATTAACAACCCATTGTACACCGGTATTGTTAACATTAATTATGATATTAAGCGCAGTTACAATCACAACAATTCATTTATAAAAATACGAGTAAACTTTTTCCGTTTATTACGCGAGCATTTAAAACAATAAAAACGTAATAAATAAAGCTGTGACCGTAACCGTAAACTCTTTCCGGAATAATTATTGAAATAATTTTACATCATGTATTACTTCTCTCAAGTCACTAAGGGGTTCCCATAAACCCACTTAAATAAAATCTCACTTTTACGTTTTCTACCTATCCGAACATTGCTCGGTCTTTAATTTTCTGCGGCCAAACTGCATACGAAAAGACTCTCATATTTTAGTATATTATTCTAGACTTAATTAAATTTCTAGGAAGCTATCACACGAGTCATAAAGTTATCGTTTGCTCCGGATATCGCCATTTGTAGTTGGACAAGCAATTCTGCCGCCAATCCCAAAACAGCACCCTTCACTCAATCAATTATTATGGACAATCCACTCGTCCAATTGCTCTCAAATTTTTATACAAGAAACTAGACACCTCTAACTTCAATTTGATATATCATACAAAAAATTTGACCAAGAAAAGAAGCAGGAATAATTTTCCCAAACTCGGTCCAGATCAGCCCCATGTGCAGGGGCCAAAATGGCAGTATGTGTTCTCTGCCTCCTACAGGCCGACGCCCAACCCAGAAAAATCCCAAATTTTACCATAAGGTAGAGGACATCTCAAGCTTCAAAACGGAGTATGGAAAGTCCCTATCGGACCTCTGTGGAGGGAGATATGCTCTCCCAAAGGTCTCCTACATTCTGTTAATTTCTAGAAAATTCGCCAGAGTTTCCTTTGTTTTTCCAATAAATCCCCAATTTGCAAAGTGTTCTCACATCCTCAAATTGTACCTAATAATCATTGGGTGGCACACAAGGACCAACAATGCCTTGGTGCTCTTACAACCCACACAGTTTATATCCAAATTAATCATTATACATCATTCATGCTTACTTTCTCAATTTAATCAATTTCAATCACAATATTCATTTTCATGCTTCTTGCAACATAAAACATAAATTAGTCTTAGAATAGGCCTATTGCCCTTTCATCATATTACATACTTCCATACTACATCAAGTCTTCATGTACAAATTACAAATCCTCCAAATGACATATTACAATTTACAAACCATAACCTCCAAGTAAAACACAATAAATACTCCAAAATAAACATGATAAATCAAGACTAAACTTAGACAAAATACATCATGAGGGAGTTCCAGTTGAGCTGTTAAGTGCAAATGCCTATGATATGTATGTGATGTTTTGCCTAGACGGGAATGTGATCCTGTGGGCAGGTACGGCATGGGCGTGTGTTAGTATATGGATGTCCTAGAGACAATCTTTTAATTAGATTAGGACATATGTGGACCTTTGTATTGTCGCAAATAAATAAAAGCACTATTTATCCTGTTTCATGTAAATCGTGCTAGTCTTACCCGAGATCACTGATCCCCATTCTCAGTGTCTCTAGACTAGGAACATAAAATTAGGAATAAACATGCAGTATCCTTGAATCCTCATGATCGTGATCTCATCACAGATACTCAAGAGATACCTATTTTATTCCAAGGGGTTTATCCAGTTACTCATATAAATATTAATAGTAATATTGAGACAAAATATGAAACAGGATAAATAGTGCTTTTATTTGCGACAATATAAAAGGTCTACATATATCCTAATCTAATCAAAAGATTGTCTCTAGGACATCCATATACTAACAAGCTCCCACTTGGCCTAGAGCCAATCAGACCTAAGTCGTATACCCAAAACCTCATAATGACTATCATGTTTTCTCTGAGAAACAGCCTTTGTCAGAGAATCGACCAGGTTATCATCTGTGGGAACATAATCCATCTTTACATCCATCTTATCAATGATTTCTCTAATCAGGTGATATCTGCGGAGCACGTGCTTAGATCTTTGATGAGACCTAGGTTCCTTTGACTGCGCAATGGCTCCAGTGTTGTCGCACAACAACTGTATGGGCTCATCCACGCTTGGAACCACCCTAAGTTCAGATATGAACTTCTTGATCCACACGGCCTCCTTAGCCACTTCTGAAGCAGCTATATATTCAGCTTCTGTCGTTGAATCTGCTGTTGTCTCCTGCTTGGAACTCTTCCAAGATACTGCCCCACCATTTAAGGTGAATGCGAACCCTGACTGTGACTTGCAGTCATCTTTGTCACTCTGAAAGCTGGCATCAGTGAACCCTTTCTCTGTTAGCTCATCAACCCCACCATAGACCAGAAACACATCCTTAGTTCTTCTTAAGTACTTAAGGATGGTCTTGACTGCCGTCCAGTGACCCTCTCCAGGGTCCGACTGGGTATCTGCTCGTAATGCTTAAAGCATATGAGACATCTGGTCTCGTACATATCATGGCATACATGATGGATCCAATAGCCAAAGCGTATGGAATTCCACTCATGTGATCCTTCTCAGCCTGTGACTTAGGACACATGGCCTTTGAAAGATGTACCCCATGACTGACGGGAAGAAAATCCTTTTTCGACCCTTCCATGCTAAACCTCTTTAGCATCTTGTCAATATACATGGATTGAGATAAACCCAGTAGCCTGTTTGATCTATCTCTATAGATTTTTATACCAAGTATAAAGGCTGCCTCTCCCAAATCCTTCATGGTGAAGCTTTTTGAAAGCCACTCTTTCGTTGTTTGTAATGTGGGGATGTCATTTCCTATTAACAATATGTCATCTACATAAAGTACTAGGAAGACGACATTACTCCCACTAACCTTCTTGTAAACACAAGGTTCATCCTCGTTCTTGATAAAACTGTTACTCTTAACGACTTCATCAAAATGAATATTCCAACTCCTTGATGCTTGCTTTAGCCCATATATCGACCTTTGAAGTTTGCATACCATATGCTCTTGATCTTTGATTTCAAAGCCTTCAGGTTGTGTCATGTACACATTCTCCTTCAAGAACCCATTCAAGAAGGCGGTCTTGACATCCATTTGCCAAATTTCATAGTCGAGATATGCCGCTATTGCAAGCATGATCCTAATAGATTTGATCATGGCAACAGGCAAGAAAGTCTCATCATAGTCAACTCCTTGTCTTTGACGATACCCTTTCGCAACCAACCTATCTTTGTAGGTCTGAACGTTGCCATCTGCATCAGTCTTTCTTTTAAAGACTCATTTGTTACCAATAGGAACTATTCCTTGCGGTTTAGGAACCAAGGTCCATACCTTGTTTTGATACATCGAATCCATTTCAGATTCCATGGCTTCAAGCCATCTAGAAGAGTCAACATCCTTGACTGCCTCTTCGTAGTTACTTGGTTCATCAACCTCGACGGTTTGCTGATTCTCAATCACAAACCCATACCTCTCAGGTGGATGGATGCCCCTCGTTGACCTACGGAGTTGTGTGTTTACTTCTCCATTGGAGAACGTCGCCTGCGGAGCAGACTTGGGTTCCTCAATCTGTTCATGTGGTTCTTGAACTTCTTCAAGATCAATCTTACTCCCACTGGCTCCTTGAGAGATCAAATCCTTCTCAAGGAACTCAGCATTCTTTGACACAAACACTTTGTGTTCATCCATGGAGTAAAAGTAGTATCCCTTAGTACCTTTGGGATACCCCACAAATAGACATTTAGTACTCTTAGCACTAAGCTTGTCTGATGCCAACGCTTTGACATAAGCTGGCGATCCCCATACCCTGAGGTAACTCAGGTTGGGTCTCTTACCATTCCATATCTCATATGGTGTGGTCTGAACAGATTTAGACGGTACCCTATTTAGAAGGTATACCATTATGTCTAGGGCATATCCCCAAAACTATTTTGGAAGTTTAGTCTCACTCATCATAGACCTGACCATGTCTAACAAGGTCCTGTTTCTCCATTCGGAGACACCATTTTGGTGTGGTGTGTAAGGTGCAGTAAACTGCGAGAGAATTCCATTTTCTCTCAAATAATCCTGAAACTCATGGCTCAGATATTCACCACCACGATCTGATCGTAATGTCTTAATCATCTTGCCACGTTGTTTCTCTACTTCATTCCTAAACTCCTTGAACTTTTCAAAGGCTTCAAATTTATATCTCATTAGGTACACGTACCCAAATCTTGATTTGTCATCAGTAAAGGTAATGAAATAGGAGTATCCTCCTCTAGCCTCTATAGACATTGGCCCACAAACATCAGTGTGAATGAGTTCTAATAACTAACTAGCCCTATGACTCTCAAGCCCCTTGGGCTTGTGACAAGTCATTTTCCCAGCTAGACAAGATTCACATTGTCCATAGGATTCCAAATCCATGGAATCTAGGTATCTATCTGCATGCATCCTAGACAATCTTGTTTCGTTTATGTGCCCTAGTCTACAATGCCAAAGATAAGATTGATTATCTATCCTAGGTCGTTTCACAGCTACATTGAGCACTTCAGTTCCCATTTCCAGAACATACAATCCATTTATTAATGAAGCAGTACCATAAACAATATCATTCAAAATGATAGAAAATGTACCATTCTTAATACTAAAAGTAAAACCATCTTGTTCTAAACAAGAAATAGAAATAATGTTTCTAGAAATGTTCGGAACATAAAGACAATTATTCAAATGCAATAAAAGGCCCGTAGGCAAAATAAGGTCGGCATCTCCAACAGATTGAGCAGCAACCCTTGCTCCATTGCCAACGCGAAGATCCACCTCATTTCTCTCCAATCTCCTTGGGCTCCTAAGCACCTGCAACATATTGCAGATATGAGAACCACAACCGGTATCCAATACCCATGAAGTCGGATTAGCACAAGAATAATTTATCTCAATCATGAAAGTACCTGAGGAAGAAGCATCACCATGCTTCTTGTCCTTCACACTCTTCAGGTAGTCTGGACAATTCCTCTTCCAATGGCCTTTCTTGCCACAATGGAAGCACTCAGCATCGCCTTTGTCCTTGGATGCTTTCTTACCCTTCTTGTTGCCCTTCTTCTTCTTGGATTTTCCTTTGGGTTTAAGGGAGTCACCTTAGGAGGCTCCTTACCCTTACCCTTACCCTTGGCCTTGCTAGGCCTACCAATCAGAAGAGCTTGTGTCCTATCCTTCTTGATAGACACTTCAACAGTTGTTAACATACTTAACAATTCAGGCAAGCTCACAAGCATCCCATGCATGTTATAATTCATTATGAATTGACTGAAGGAAGGTGGAAGTGAGGCCAGGACTAAGTCATTACTCAGTTCGACATCCATCAAGAAGCCTAGATTTCCTAGCTTCTCAATCAGCCCGATTATCTTAAGAACATGACTGCTAACAGACATGTTCTCAGACATCCTGCAAGAGAACAGTTCTCTAGAGGCCTCATACCTCTCATGCCTGCCTTTAACGTCATACAACTCCTTGAGATGTAAGACAATAGACGGAGCATCCATATGCTCATGCTGCTTTTGCAGTTCAGGCGACATGGATGCCAACATGATGCATACTGCCATCGTATCGTCATCCATGTGTTGTTTGTGGGCCTCGCAATCATATTTCGCGAACCCATCTTCCCCTTCCCTAGGAGCTACGAGTAATACACCATCAAGAACGTAGGCAATCTTTTCGGCCCTAAGAACAATTCTCAGGTTCCGATACCAGTCCATAAAGTTTGAACCGGTCAGTTTATTCGTATCAAGTATTGAGCGCAATGACAGTGGATTAGTCATACTAAAAACTGAAAAAAATGTAAAGAAAGATTAATTAATATATTGTCGTGTTACAATTTATTAAAGACTTTAAATAAATTGCCCCTCCCACTATTTTACCTAAGTCAATGACCCTTACCATTTGACTTAGGGTTAATCTACTTTTAGATTTTACCTTAGTGAGATTAAGAGTGCGATTATTTATTTTAACCCTCGTCTGAGACCGCAAGATTAATTTAAATAATGGGTTGATCCTAATCAACAGTATCTCATACCCTCTCTTAACATTAGGTTGACAACTCCTTGTCACTTAGTGGTGCATCTAATGCAACCAACCTAGCATTATTACCCTAAGCCCATAAGCCCGGCTGGGCCTGCAACTTATGCCTCAGTTAAGCATTAACCAGCACCCTAAGTGTCTAACACTTCTAATACTACTCTTACTCAACGAAACAGTGGGTCATAACTGAGTTGTGGAGCACCACTATGTAGAGGAGGTTCGAGTAATATTGGTGGTGGGAGGTAATCATATGCTTAATAATTTATTCCTTTTAAGGGTTCCTTTTATTTAGGGATTTTATTAGGTCTCATCAAACGCATTAATATATTATCATGCTAGTCGTAACCTATGTCATACATCTATCGGTTTAGACTAGTCGAAATTGGACGTGCATAATAATCATACAAACGCGATTTGTCCAATTCATGCATACTAGACGTCATAAGCAATAAAGCATACATATCGTAATGCACTATCTCATGCATGCTAGACGTACAAAACATACATGCAAATAAAAAACTTTTATTTTGAGATAGTCATGGTGCTCGATCTTTTGTCCATCTTGCTTCTCAAGCCACGGCTTCTTGTCGTCTATACGCCACTAGCCTAAATTTGAAATTACAAAATTTTGGAGGGACAAAATTTAAAATACAAAATTTAAAAATCAAATTACAACTCTAATTTAAAGAGCAAAAATTACACATTAATTTTAAAATTCGAAATTTATACTTCGGGCACCATGACCATGCCCTTCCTCTTTTGCACCCAAAATGTTAGACAACTCACAAGTACAAAATATTATCATATAATATGTTTTTCACATATGTCTTGATATTTAACAATTAAACATCAAAACAAAAAATTAAAATTAAAATTTTCTTAGATTTCTCAATTGGCCGAATTATATACAACCATTAATATAACTCAAATTTTATTGACACTTTCTCAAAGAACATAAAATTTAAACCATGCATGTAGCCATCTACACTTGATGGCCGAACCATATACAAATGTATATGAGATTAATTTTCGAAAAATTTTATTACGTGCTTTGCTCATGAAACAATTCATGAAAAATAAGAAAACAATCAAGGTGTTCAAAACACCTTTCATGGTCGAACTCCACCTTTCAAAAAAGTGTTTCCTTTTAAAACTTTCATAAAGAAAAGAATGATAACCATGAATACATATGGATATATGAACACAGCAATCAAATTAAGATGTTCATAAAAAAAAACAAAAACAAAAACAAAACTTTAACCGTTTAGAGTATTGTAAATTAAAATCCATACATAAAAATTGAATCTTTAACTCTTTAAAGAAATTTTAACCGTGAGAAACAGGTTCACAAACAAGGTACCATCACCCGTCTATGGTAAAGTAACCAGGCTCTGATACCACTTGAAAGTAGAATTGGCCTTGAAGGTCGAAACATGCGTGAGGGAAAAACAAAATTTTTTGCAAGCAGAACACACATGCATATCAAGATACATACTTTAAGACGTATGTCATACCTTGTTCGTGAAAACTCAAGATGATCAAGGTAGGTCTGAAGGGTTCAGACCCTCTAACGTTGATCCACACCACCCGCGTCTAGATACAGGAACTCCTTCCAGTAAGGCCGCCGATTGATCACCACAATAAGGCTTGCTATGCGCTCAGTGTGAGATGCAAGAGGCTAGGTAAAAGTGTTTACAAGAGTGAAGTGTTCTAAGAGAAAACCTCACAAGGGGGCGCATAGATGAGTAGAGAAAGGCTTGGCTTTTCACAAAAACCTAAGGAGGAACTAACTACACACTAAGCACACAAGAGGAGCCTTTTAAGTTTAAAAAACAAATCAGATTTTTCTCCCAAAAATCTGATCAAAGTGGCGCCCTTTGGGGAGAGAATAAGTGGAGTTGTTGCATTTCAAAAATTGCCAACAACATCCCAGAATATTCTCATGAGACTAAGTTCAAAACATAGTTAGAAATCTGATCATGAATCATTATATAATTAGCTATATGGTGCGCCCCGTATAGCCTAAAAGGTGACCAGATACATTTGAGTTAGTTGCATTTCAAACTTAAATCAACTCACTCAAATATTCTCCCAACAGACCGTATCTTCTGGAGCTGATTTTAATGATCAAATCTAGCCAAAATCAGCGCCCCATAATCCTTGGATTATGCCCAAAATATCTCCTCCTGATATGTTCCAACAAGATCTCATCTTATCCTTTTGTTATGAAACAACTTTTCATAGCCAATTCAAATTCGAATTTCGAACATTTGAATTCAAACTTTCAAACACTTAAATTTTAAATTCAAATTCAAATTCTAAATTCAAATTCAAATTTCAAAGTTAGCCAATCTAGTGGTAAGGAAGCGTATCAACCCTTGCGGTTTAGGGTAAGCTTTATTCGAAATAGAGAATCTTCAATTTACTAACTCTAAAGGCAGATCATCTCATGATCTCTTTTACTATGCATAGATTCCCGAGTCCCTGTAAATGTCATCCCGATTTCTCCGGTTTACAGATAACCTAATCTCTCACAGAGATTTGACAAATTCCTTCAGCTTAACACCCTAGCCCTGTGATCTTTCAGAACAAGCCCAACAGTATACCTATGAGTCTTCATGTTTCAGGCAAATGAGGTATACAGTCAAAGCATGCCTTCTAGAACACAGTCTAGGTAACAACTTCTGGTCTAAGGAAACACATACCCAAATATAAAGAGACTACTCTAATGATACTCTCTGTGAGAGTTCCTCATAGAGTCTCTTTGTGGGTCTGTTCAGTGCGAGCTATACCCTTATAGGTCCACCCACGACTTTAGCTAAGACATCTCCATATCTGTAGCTCATGAGGTCTTTACCTTGCATCCAAATACAAGTAGATAAGTCGTGCTAGTCTTACCCGAGATCACTGATCCTCATTCTCAGTGTCTCTAGACTAGGAACATAAAATTAGGAATAAACATGTTGTATCCTTGAATCCTCATGATCGTGATCTCATCACAGATACTCAAGAGATACCTATTTTATTCCAAGGGGTTTATCCAGTTACTCATATAAATATTAATAGTAATATTGAGACAAAATATGAAATAGGATAAATAGTGCTTTTATTTGCGACAATATAAAAGGTCTACATATGTCCTCATCTAATCAAAAGATTGTCTCTAGGACATCCATATACTAACAAAATTCGCCAATCCAGTGGTCTCTTGATCAGCTAGTCTGGCCGCCTGTATCTCAGCCAATGCAGTCAGGACAGGATCCGGTTGATCCTTGTTGGTCTCGCGGTTTCTCATAGGAATTACCATGACTCTGCACAAGTTACAGAAAGAATGAGTTGATCAGGCCCACACAATGTGGTCACACATGCATCATCATAGTAAAACCCTATCAAAGGAAACACAAAGACCGACTTGCAACAAGACATCCTAAGTTATTGCAACACATACAGGCTTTTTCCTATAAAGTGTTCTGATACCACAAAATGTAACACCCCGTGTATACCCGGTTTGTTAACATGTGATCGTATTAAGCTACGCTTAATTAAATTGCGGAATATCTTTTTCTTTTCAATTATAACGTCATTATCATTAACCAAGTTGATTATTAAGTTCTATTTCCAAAAACATCACCTGTATGTAAATTGCAGAAACAACGCTAACTGAAATACCTCATGATATAAATAAGTGAGTATCTAAGTCACGGATCTACAACACGTAGTCCAGACAATATCCTGATACATTAATATGACTCAAAACTAAAAGCATAAAGTCAAGTCAATGTGGCATGGACAATCCCCATGCTCACCAAATAAACAACATAACCAACAGATTCTCAACACAGTAATCCATAAAGCTAATGACATAATAGCTACAGACATAATCCAGCATCCAAGCATAGTTAACATACATAAGCGGATAAACATCAATCAACTAAGCTCTGGCATCCTGCCGCTAGAGTTCTTAACCCCTGGGTTACCTGAACCTGAAATAAGCGTCTCGAACGTGGGGTGAGATCTCTAAACAGAAATCTTAGTAAGACAAGGGGTCCTTAAAGATCTTCCACCCCAAGCTCACTTACATGTGCAATATAAGTTCAAAAAGCAGTTAAACAATATAATTTCCAAAACAGTGCAATGCAACAGATAATCGTGTTATGTGTGTTATAACTAGTCTACTTGCTAGAGAAATGCAGAAATACGTTTATTACCCACACAGTACGCGCCCATGTCGTACCTGCCCACAAGATCACATCCCGTCTAGGCAAACACCACATACATATCATAGGCATTTGCACTTAACAGCTCAAAAGCATTTCAATAAAGCAATACATGAAAACACATTATGCATATAAACCATTCCCCTGAGGGGTATGGTGGAACCAATAATGGCTAAACCGAGGACACAAAAGCTTACCTTGCAAGCTAACTATCCAAGCCAAGAGTCAACACAAGCTCAAAGTCCACACACAGCAGAATCACAATCTATTTTGGACCAGCAATCAAATCAATATTCAAACACCACATGCATAAGACATAAAGACAACGCCTTTCTTTTACGTTCCATGTCTTTAGGCTTCTCACAAAGCCATAAGCCCTTAATCACTTAGATTCTGACTTATACATCCAATACAGAAGTTCAACTTCATCAATCTAGGGTCCACAAACCCATAACTCAGTTTTGTATGAACAGTATAGATACGTTAAAGCATGCATCTTTAAGCCCATTAAGGTTCATATACTGGTTGGTTACTTAAAAAACTCAATAAACATGCCAAGACTCCACTTTTAACCATTAAAACTCATTATCAAAGGTGATGAAGCTTACCCAAGCTAAAAACAAAGGTACAATGGCTCTTGGAGCTCACCAAACAACTCCTCAAGCTCTGACTTCTCCAAGGCATGAAAATGGCACACCAAAGGTTGGTTCTTTGCACCAAAAGATGACTCCTTGGAGCTTAAAATGCCATGACAAAGGCTCTCACCACACAACCAGAAAGTCCAGCTCCAAGACTAAAAAAAACAGAACACCAACTCAGAAGCAAAGCCTTCCACTGACTCCCAATGATCCTCCTCACTCACACAAGGTATTTGGTGAAGGTTCAAAGGAAGAAATGACCTCTAGGCTCACACTATGAAGAAGAGAAGGCAATGGAACAGTATGAGAGTGCTGGTCAGCCTCCAATCCACGTAGAACAAAAGGCTTCCTATGGTTTAGTGCCAAAATGAGCATATATATAGGCAGTTTAAGTTTAAACGCACAGTATTAGCACTAATAGCTAAGCTTATCATTTTAATCTCAAACTTTAGATTCTGAACCTAGCCATTATTCCAGGATTTGTCATATTTTTATTTTATTTTTCGCAGCACCTTTTCGGTACGCGCTTTTACATAGCCAATATCAGTTCTGGCATCAGTTCTCATTATTTTGACTTGAAACTTGAAATCACAGTCCTAAATATTATTCTAGGAATATTCATTCACTTATTATAATTTTCTGAGATACTTCTTTGGTACGCATTTATACCGAGGAGCAGAACCAGTATCTTCACTTTTCGTCAGAAAAAGCGACTTTCAGCATTAATAATCACTTATCATAATTATTTAAGCCTTATCATAATTATTAGGGTCAATTATGGAATTATTTCCTAATTTTTCATAATTAATTAATTAACTTCTTTAATTAACGGTGCGGGTTCTTACACTGGCAGCTTGTATTTTCTAAAAGATAGGAGCCTCTGCTCATCCGTATTAGCAAATACCTGCCCAGCAACCCCAGAAGACTGAGCAACAACGGAAGGATCCATAGAAGGCTCTGGGATATAAGTAGGATCAGTAGTATGGCGACTAGCCTCCTCAGAATGACGACTAGCCCCACTCCCCTCCTGATGAGGTGTAACAGATGGTGTACGGGTAGGAGTCACCGTAGCCGTATGCGGAGGAGAATCATCCCTCCTGTGCCGAGTCCTATCTGTCCTCATCTCATTCATGAAGGCATGCATCATATGCTGATTATTTTTCATCAGGTTCTCGGTCATTGTTCTATTTACAGCAGTCTCTTCTTGTAGAGCATTCAGAACTGCAGTAATAGGATCTGGTGCTAAAGGACCTGCACCTCGAGTTCCACGGCGACCTCGTGCCCTACTCATTATATCTGTACATGTAACACAAAGGAATGAGCTGATCAGACCCACACTGAGGAATCACATATACATTAATCATAAACAGTTCACAGATAGCTATGCAACACAAAATACAGTTACGCATTATCAGAGTTCCCTATCTAAACTGCTCTGATACCATAAAATATAACAGCCAGTTGTACACCGGTATTGTTAACATTAATTATGATATTAAGCGCAGTTACAATCACAGCAGTTCATTTATAAAAATGCGAGTAAACTTTTTCCGTTTATTACGCGAGCATTTAAAACAATAAAAAGCGTAATAAATAAAGCTGTGACCGTAACCGTAAACTCTTTGCGGAATAATTATTTAAACTAATTTTACATCATATATTACTTCTCTCAAGTCACTAAGGGGTTCCCATAAACCCACTTAACTAAAATCTCACTTTTACGTTTTCTACCTATCCGAACATGGCTCGGTCTTTAATTTTCTGTGGCCAAACCGCATACGAAAAGACTCCCATATTTTAGTATATTATTCTAGACTTAATTAAATTTCTAGGAAGCTATCACACGAGTCATAAAGTTATCGTTTGCTCCGGATATCGCCGTTTGAAGTTGGACAAGCAATTCTGCCGCCAACCCCAAAACAGCACCAAACAGCCTTCACTCAATCAATTATTATGGACAATCCACTCGTCCAATTGCTCTCAAATTTTTATACAAGAAGCTAGACACCTCGAACTTCAATTTGATATATCACACACAAAATTTGACCAAGAAAAGAAGCGGGAATAATTTTCCCAAACTCGGTCCAGATCAGCCCCATGTGCAGGGGCCAAAATGGCAGTATGTGTTCTCTGCCTCCTACAGGCCGACGCCCAACCCAGAAAAATCCCAAATTTTACCATAAGGTAGAGGACATCTCAAGCTTCAAAACGGAGTATGGAAAGTCCCTATCGGACCTCTGTGGAGGGAGATATGCTCTCCCAAAGGTCGCCTACATTCTGTTAATTTCTAGAAAATTCGCCAGAGTTTCCTTTGTTTTTCCAATAAATCCCCAATTTACAAAAGTGTTCTCACATCCTCAAATTGTACCTAATAATCATTGGGTGGCACACAAGGACCAGCAATGCCTTGGTGCTCTTACAACCCACACAGTTTATATCCAAATTAATCATTATACATCATTCATGCTTACTTTCTCAATTTAATCAATTTCAATCACAATATTCATTTTCATGCTTCTTGCAACATAAAACATAAATTAATCTTAGAATAGGCCTATTTCCCTTTCATCATATTACATACTTCCATACTACATCAAGTCTTCATGTACAAATTACAAATCCTCCAAATGACATATTACAATTTACAAACCATAACCTCCAAGTAAAACATAATAAATACTCCAAAATAAACATGATAAATCAAGACTAAACTTAGACAAAATACATCATGAACAAAATGATAATCATTTCCTAATCATATGCATTGTTCATGACCTAAGTCTAGCTAGGCACAATGGCCAACAAAATGCAAAATAGGTAGTCCTACGTCCAAAACATCATACGGGCTTCTTGCCCGCCGCTCCAATTCCACTACTGCCTCTTGAAATAAAGCCCCCAAAGCGGGGTGAGATATACGAATATATCTCAATAACCCAAAGGTTCTGGAGAATACTCCGTCCAATGGCTCACTTCGATGCATATAAATAATACAACATAACATCTGAAAACGGGATAAAGCAAGAGATTTAGTGAAATAGGGGAGCATAGGGATACAAAATACGACGAAGCTGGAATGGTCGATGCCAAAACCACGCAACGTCCAGCCTATTGGCTCAGTATATATGCCTACGGGTTTCAAACCAAGGCGTGTTCCCAGAACATCAAACCAAGGCACCCTCCATCCATAACCACCCGAGACTTCCTAGTGTGCTCCTATCCGGATCACACACCACGACCCCAGGTCAACTGGAACTCCCTCACGGAGACCTATCCAGTGGAAGTCCGTAACGCCCGAAGGAAAACAGTCTAATGGCCAGAGACACGGTACATCCTATGTACCAACACACATACAATATGCATGAACATGCTATCCTATATTATTTACATACACTTCCTACCATTACCCTCAACGGGCATGGTGGAACACACAAGGGGATCAAACCCCAGTACAAGAGGTTACCTGTATAATCCTCTCCCACAACTCCAATGCAGTATATTTCTCGAGCAAGGTACACAACAGAAATGCCTACACAGAGGACATTCCCAATTAATTACCATTCATACAAACACATGCAAGTTATTAACTCTTTAAGCATGGTTTCAAATACTCACCATAATCTCCTTTGGTCCGGGACCAAGGGCAACCCACCGAGCTCACAGTTCAGGGTTCAAATCCACGAAAGGCAACCTACAACGACCATATACAGATCCTCAGAACACGGTAAACTATCAATTTCATAAAACGTCAATTTTTCCTCCCCCCACATGTGAGGTTCGGCCATATATGTGTTAAAACACAAAATATTTTTCTTTATTTTCTTTCTATTTTTCTTAAGCATCCCAAGGTTACCAAAATACCATTTTAGGTGTCACTTTTCATTTTACACCATTCTAATATCATTTTTCCCATTTATTTCCTTCTAGAGACAATACACAATCCAACAAAATCCAATAATTTTCCATTGATTTTCAAAGCTTCCAACCATCGCACAACCCTTCTAATTACCATTTAACAACTCAACATGCCAATCTTACAATTTCACAACATCAACACCCCATTTTTCCCTTTTTGGCCGAAATTATCATAGGCATACACCAAGGGATATTCAATCCAATTCAACTACTCCACACCTCACACAATCATATTATTAACTCATACAAACATCCAACCACTCAATTACGCAATTACATAACCAATCCAATTTCACCAATTCATGGCATCATCCAAAATTTCCTAAGTTATGATCACATTTCCTCAATATATTTTATTGCATTTATGGGTTCAACACATCATTCTAAGGCATATTTATCTAATACACATTTTCCATTTGAGCTCTCTAACAACACAAGTCATACAAAATGCAGTTAGGGTTCATTAATTAAATCAACAATTCCAACCAATAAAATGTGATGAAACTTACCCAATATCAAGGCCTAAGACTCCTCCAAGACATACTAAACCATTGGAGCTCCAAACAACTCCATGAATACAAATCTCCACCAAAGGGCTGCGGGTTTGGGGGAGGGATTTCTCAAAATCTAGTGGGTTTTGAAGGTTCAAGACTACCACCAATGTGTTTGGAAGGTGATTTTCAACAAATTTCAAGACAAAAATCACTTGATTTGATGATGTATAGTGTGAGTTATAGGAGAAAGAAATTTGAAATGAAAATGGGGTTGGGGAGGGGGAGGGCCGCGAGTTTGATGAGTGAGGGAGGAGAGAAGGTGATGATGAATAGTGATAGGGACATGTATCTTAAGTGGCTTAAGTGTGGTGGGCCCACCGCCTCCTCACGCGATTTCAAACTAATTCGAGTTTCTTTCTGATTCCACTAAACGTCCATAATTTCATAATCTATTTAGAAACTCTAATTTTTAACATTAACCATTGTCCTTTAATTACCCTTGATAAGATGAATCCAGAGTTTTCCGGTCGTTCGGAGAAAATGCAGTTTTAAGCTGTTACGCGCGCCGTATGCACGCTTCCCCAAACTCACTAATATCCGTCAATTTTCATCAAAACTCATATTTTCTAGTCATATACACCATTTATAACTTATATCCAAACTTAGAGCTCAAAAATCAATCGGCACGTTTTACGGTGCAATCGTACCGCGGTATTTTTACCCAGTAAAAATACTATTCACCAAATTTTCTGAAACTTGCCTAACCACTCAATTTTTCGTTCTGAATCCATTTACAGGGTTATTTTTATCATTTGAGACTTCCTACTCAATTTTACCTTCCTAGGGTTGCGTGTTTAGCTAATTACCGTTTTACCCTTTCTTTGTATTTTACACTAATTTTAAGGATTTTCACTAATCCTCCCCTTTAATCTTCATTTAATATATTAATATAAGATTTAAAAATACGAGGTTTTATAACTAGCATAACAAGTTTCAAGTCAAAATAATGAGAGCTGGTGCCAGAACTGATACTGGCTATGTAAAAACGCGTACCAGAAAGGTGCTGCGAAAAATAAAATAAAAATATGACAAATCTTATAAATGATAAGCGTAGCTATTAGCACTAATACAATGCGATTAAAACTTAAGTGGGCTATATATATCCATTTGGCCCAAAACCCTAGGTCATATTGTGCCTCCTACGTGACCTACGCTTCAGATTTCTGAGTGCCACCTTTTCCATCCTCTTCTTCCTCCATTTTGTGAGCCAAGTGACAATTTTCTTCCTTGAACCTTCACCAAAACACGTAGAGAGAGTGTGAAGTAGCCTTGTGAGTGTTTGTGTCTCTCCATTTTCTGAGTTCAACCACTGTTGGGTAGGGAGAGTGGGCTGACTTCATGACTTGGTGAAGAGGGAGCCATTTCTTTGGTTGTGGGAGCTCCAAGGAGTGATATTTGGTGCAAAGAACTAACCTTTGATCACCATTTTCATATACCTTGGGAGACAGAACCTTTACAGCTGATTGGTGAGCTCCAAGAGTATTCTTTTCTGAGTTTTGAACCTTGGGTAAGCTTCATCTACCTTGATCTTAAGTTTCCATTGCTTAAAAGTTGAGTCTTGGTTTGTTAATGCTTTATTTAAGTAATTAATCTGATCATGAACCTAAACGAGGATAAAAATGCATGCTTGGACATTTTAATGGATTAAAAATCGAACCTTTGGAGTGATAACTCGCGAAATGCAGAAACTGCATTCTGTCGCGAAATATCCAGATATGATATCCGGATATGGGGTCTTGTGATATTCGGATATGCATATCCGGATATGATTCCGGATATAGATATCCGGAAATGGCCCCGACATATATCCGGATATTCTGGGAATTTCGAGACAGTAGTTGTACTGTTCATACAGAATGGCATTTTGGGTTTGTGGACCTAGGATTGGCTAGTGTGAACCTCTGTAATAATTAACCTAAGTCAGAATCGAAGTGATTAAGGGCTTATGGCTTTGTGAGAAGCCTAAAGACACGAAACGTAAAGGGAAGCGTTGACTTTATGTCATATACTTGTGGAGTATGATTGTTGATATGATTGCTGGTCTTAAACAGATTGTGATTCTGCTGTTTGTGGACTTTGAACTTGATTGGACTCTTATTCGGATAGTTAGCTTAAGAGGTACCTCGGTTTAGCCATTGTTGGTTCCACCATACCCCATGGGGGAATGGTATATATGCATGATGTGTTTTCATGTATTGATTTATTGAAATGCTTTTGAGCTGTTAAGTGCAAATGCCTATGATATGTATGTGATGTTTCCCCTAGACGGGAATGTGATCCTGTGGGCAGGAACGACATGGGCGTGTGTTAGTATATGGATGTCGTAGAGACAATCTTTTAATTAGATTAGGACATATGTGGACCTTTGTATTGCCGCAAATAAATAAAAGCACTATTTATCCTGTTTCATATTTTGTCTCAATATTACTGTTAATATTTTATATGAGTAACTGGATAAACCCCTTGGAATAAAATAGGTATCTCTTGAGTATCTGTGATGAGATCACGATCATGAGGATTCAAGGATACTGAATATTTATTCCTAATTTTATGTTCCTAGTCTAGAGACACTGAGAATGGGGATCAGTGATCTCGGGTAAGACTAGCACGACTTATCTACTTGTATTCGGATGCAAGGTAAAAACCTCATGAGCTACAGATATGGAGATATCTTAGCTAAAGTCGTGGGTGGATCTATAAGGGTACAACTCGCATTGAACAGAGCCACAAAAGAGAATCTATGAGGAAATCTCACAGAGAGTATCATTAGAGTAGTCTCTTTATATTTGGCTATGTCTTTCCTTAGACCAAAAGTTATTACCTAGACTGTGTTCTAGAAGGCATCCTGTGACTGTATACCTCGTCTTCCTGAAACATGGAGACTCATAGGTATACTGTTGGGCTTGTCCTGAAAGAGCACAGGGCTAGGGTGATAATCTGAAGGAATTCGTCAAATCTCTGTGAGAGATTAGGTTATCTGTTAATTGGAGAAATCGGGATGACATTTACAGGGAAACGGGAATCTATGCATAGTAAAAGACATCATGAGATGATCTTCCTTTAGAGTCAGTAAATTGAATATTCCCTATTTCGAATAAAGCTTACCCTAAACCGCAAGGGTTGATACGCTTCCTTACCCTAGGTTTTATGGGAAGGTAACCGAGACGAAAAAAAATATATACGGCAACCAAATATGTGTAATAGGATGATCAAGTCATTAATCTAACTAGCTCTGGGGCAACAAAGCATTGCTAGTGCTCTGTGTTGTCATTAAATGGGTTGTGGGCTTGTTGGGCCCGAGCCCATTTATGTCAGTAGCTATGTTGGACCTAATGGGTCACACACTAGCACTTTAATGTCATGATGATATAGCATTAAAGGTATTGGGCCTAATAATGGTTGTTAGCCCAAGATGAAGTTTGGAAGCACACCTAAGAGGGATAGGGCGCATGGTATTGTTAATGGGCTTGGATGGTCCAAGACATTACTAATTAATTTAATTAGTTAAATTAATTATCAAATATTTAAATTTTGAATTTGAAATTTGAAATTTGAAATTTGAGTTTTGAATTTGAATTTGGAAATTCGGATTTTGAATATGAAATTTGAAATTTGAAATTTGAATTTGAATTTTGAATTTTGAATTTTGAATTTGAATTTCGAAATTTGATTTTTGAATTTGAAATTTGAATTTGAATTTGAAATTTGAATTTAAATTTGAATTTAGAATTTAAATGTTTGAACGTTTGAATTTAAATGTTTGAATTCGAATTTGAATTGGCTATGAAAAGTTGTTTTATAACAAAAGGATAAGATGAGATCTTGTTGGAACAAATCCCTTGTATCAAGAGAAGATCTATGGAGATCTCCAAGGGCTGATTTGGGGCGCCATTTTGGTGGGAGATAATTGTCATCTTGTCAAACCAACAAGCTCCAATCAGATTTGGTTGTTGAGAGAATCAGTGAGCTAGTTGGTTTAAACTTGAATGCAACAACTCAAATGTATCTGGACCCTTTTTGGGCTGAATAGGGGCGCATGAATTGGTGGTCATATGATGACCATTGGTTCAGAATTTGAACTAGATAAAGACCTAGTCTTAGGAGGATTCAAAGGGGAGGTTGTTGGGATTTTTGAATTGCAACAACTCCACCTTTGTCTCGCTCACTTGTGCGCCACTTTCATTATAAGTAAAGTAAAAATTCTGATTTGATACACTAATTCTCTCCCTCTTTTGTGCGCTTAGTTGGTGAGTTCCTCCTTAAGGTTTTTCAAAAGAACCTAGCCAATTCTTCTATATACCATTCCCACTCTTGTGAAGTTTTCATGCGAGAGACTTCACTCTTCTAAACACATATACCTAGCCTCCTTCTTCACCTATTGAGCGCATAGCAAGCCTCTCTGTGGTGGTAAATTTGTGGCTTTCAAGAAAGCGTTCTTGCATCTTGACGTGGGTGGTGTGGATCAACGTTAGAGGGTTTGAACCCTTAAAACCTAACACTGCTCGTCTTGGAGTTTTGAACTCACAAACAAAGGTAACATCACATGCCATAAAGCATGATTGTTGATTGCATGTGTAATTCCGCATATGAAAAATTTTGTTTTTTTTTCTCACATGCTACGGCCTTCAAGGCCGTTTTACTTTCAAGTTGTATCAGAAGCCTGGTCGCTTTACCATCGGCGGGTGATGGTACTTTGTTTGTGAAATTAATTTTCTCACGGTTAAAAGGTCTTTTTGTTAAAGATTAATTCTTTTCATGTGGATTTTTTTATGAACGTGTTTAATATGATTATGGTGTTCATATATCTACATGACCTCATGATTTTGTTTGTTTTGATTCTTTGTGAAAGTTTTCAAAAGAAACATTTTTTTTGAAAAGGGAATATGATTCTGCCATGATGTGAATATTCAAATGCATTATTTTCTCCATGATTTTTGACATAGGATAACGACTAGCATGATAATAATATATATCCGTTTGATGAGACCTAATAAACCCCATATAAAAGGAACCCTTAAAGGAATAAATTATTAAGCATATGATTACCTCCCACCACCAATATTACTCGAACCTCCTCTACATAGTGGTGCTCCACAACTCAGTTGGGACCCACTATTTCGTTGAGTAAGAGTAGTATTAGAGTGTTAGACACTTAGGGTGATGGTTAATACTTAACTGAGACATAAGTTGCAGGCTCAACCGGGATTATGTGCTTAGGGTAATAATGCTAGGTTGGTTGCATGAGATGCACCACTATGTGACAAGGAGTTGTCAACCTAATGTTAAGAGAAGGTATGAGATACTATTGATGAGGATCAACCCATTATTTAAATTAATCTTGCGGACACAGACGGGGGTTAAAATAGATAATCGCACTCTTAATCTCACTAAGGTAAAATCTAAAAGTAGATTAACCCTAAGTCAAATGGGAAGGGTCATTGACTTAGATAAAATAGTGGGAGGGGCAAATTATTTAAAGTCTTTAACAATTTGTTTATACAACATGTCTAAATATATTAATTAAATCATCTTTACATCTTTTTCAGTTTTTAGTATGACTAATCCACTGTCACTACGCTCAATACTCGATACGAACAAACTGATCGGTTCAAACTTTATGGATTGGTATCGGATCTTAAGAATTGTTCTTAGGGCCGAAAAAATAGCTTATGTCCTGGATGCTGCATTACCCGTAGCTCCTAGGGAAAGGGAAGATGGGTTCGCGGAATTTGATTTCGAGGCCCACAAACAGCACATGGATGACAATGTGTTGACTGTCTGCATCATGTTGGCATCCATGTCGCCTGAACTGCAAAAGCAGCATGAGCATATGGATGCTCCCTCTATTGTCTTACATCTCAAGGAGTTGTATGACATTAAAGGCGGGCATGAGAGGTATGAGGCCTCTAGAGAATTGTTCTCATGCAGGATTTCTGAGAACATGTCTGTGAGAAGTCATGTTCTTAAGATGATCGGGCTCATGGAGAAGCTAGGAAATCTAGGCTTCGTGATGGTTGCCGAGCTAAGTAATGACTTAGTCCTAACCTCGCTTCCACCTTCCTTCAGTCAATTCATTATGAATTACAACATGCATGGGATGCTTGTGAGCTTGCCTGAATTGTTAAGCATGTTAACAACTGCTGAAGTGTCTATCAAGAAGGGTAAGAGTGCATCCAAGGACAAAAGCGATGCTGAGTGCTTCCATTGTGGCAAGAAAGGCCATTGGAAGAGGAATTGTCCAGACTACCTGAAAAGTGTGAAGGACAAGAAGCATGGTGATGCTTCTACCTCAGGTACTTTCATGATTGAGATAAATTATTCTTGTGCTAATCCTACCTCATGGGTATTGGATACCGGTTGTGGTTCTCATATCTGCAATATGTTGCAGGTGCTTAGGAGCCCAAGGAGATTGGAGAGAAACGAGGTGGACCTCCGTGTTGGCAATGGAGCAAGGGTTGCTGCTCATTCTGTTGGAGATGCCGACCTTATTTTGCCTACGGGCCTTTTATTGCATTTGAATAATTGTGTTTATGTTCCAAACATTTCTAGAAACATTATTTCTATTTCTTGTTTAGAACAAGATGGTTTTACTTTTAGTATTAAGAATGGTACATTTTCTATCATTTCGAATGATATTGTTTATGGTACCGCTTCTTTAATAAACGGATTGTATGTTCTGGAAATGGGAACTGAAGTGCTCAATATAGCCGTGAAACGACCTAGGATAGATAATCAATCTTTATCTTTGGCATTGTAGACTAGGGCACATAAACGAAACAAGATTGTCTAGGATGCATGCAAATGGATACCTATATTCCATGGATTTGGAATCATCCTATGGACAATGTGAATCTTGTCTAGCTGGGAAAATGACTTGTCACAAACCCAAAGGGCTTGAGAGTCATAGGGCTAGAGAGTTATTAGAACTCATTCACACTGATGTTTGTGGGCCAATGTCTATCAAGATTTGGGTACGTGTACCTAATGAGATATAAATCCAAAGCCTTTGAAAAGTTCAAGGAGTTTAGGAATGAAGTAGAGAAACAGCGTGGCAAGATGATTAAGACATTACGATAAGATCATGGTGGTGAATATCTGAGCCATGAGTTTCAGGATTATCTGAGAGAAAATGGAATTCTCTCGCAGTTTACTGCACCTTACACACCACACCAAAATGGTGTCTCCGAAAGGAGAAACAAAGACCTTGTTAGACATGGTCAGGTCTATGATGAGTGAGACTCAACTTCCAAAATCGTTTTGGGGATATGCCTTAGACACAGCGGCATACCTTCTAAATAGGGTACCGTCTAAATCTGTTCAGACCACACCATATGAGATATGGAATGGTAAGAGACCCAACCTGAGTTACCTCAGGGTATGGGGATCGCCAGCTTATGTCAAAGTGTTGGCATCAGACAAGCTTAGTGCTAAGAGTACTAAATGTCTATTTGTGGGGTATCCCAAAGGTACTAAGGGATACTACTTTTACTCCATGGATGAACACAAGGTGTTTGTGTGAAAGAATGTTGAGTTCCTTGAGAAGGATTTGATCTCTCAAGGAGCCAGTGGGAGTAAGATTGATCTTGAAGAAGTTCAAGAACCACATGAACAGATTGAGGAACCCGAGTCTGCTCCGCAGGCGACGTTCTCCAATGGAGAAGTAAACACACAACTCCGTAGGTCAACGAGGGTCATCCATCCACCTGAGAGGTATGGGTTTGTCGTCGAGGATGATGAACCAAGTAACTACGAAGAAACAGTCAAGGATGTTGACTCTTCTAGATGGCTTGAAGCCATGGAATCTGAAATGGATTCGATGTATCAAAACAAGGTATGGACCATGTTCCTAAACCGTAAGGAATAGTTCCTATCGGTAACAAATGGGTCTTTAAAAGAAAGACTGATGCAGATGGCAACGTTCAGACCTACAAAGCTAGGTTGGTTACGAAAGGGTATCGTCAAAGACAAGGAGTTGACTATGATGAGACTTTCTCGCCTGTTGCCATGATCAAATCTATTAGGATCATGCTTCCAATAGCGGCATATCACGACTATGAAATTTGGCAAATGGATGTCAAGACCGCCTTCTTGAATGGGTTCTTGAAGGAGGAAGTGTACATGACACAACCTGAGGGCTTTGAAATCAAAGATCAGTAGCATATGGTATGCAAACTTCAAAGGTCGATATATGGGCTAAAGCAAGTATCAAGGAGTTGGAATATTCGTTTTGATGAAGTCGTTAAGAGTAACGGTTTTATCAAGAATGAGGATGAACCTTGTGTTTACAAGAAGGTTAGTGGGAGTAATGTCGTCTTCCTGGTACTTTATGTAGATGACATATTGTTAATAGGAAATGACATCCCCACATTACAAATAACGAAAGAGTGGCTTTCAAAAAGCTTCACCATGAAGGATTTGGGAGAAGCGGCCTTTATACTTGGTATAAAGATCTACATAGATAGATCCAAGAGGCTGCCGGGTTTATCTCAATCCATGTATGTTGACAAGATGCTAAAGAGGTTTTGCATGGTAGGGTCGAAAAGGGGTTTTCTTCCCGTCAGTCATGGGGTACATCTTTCAAAGGCTATGTGTCCTAAGTCACAGCCTGAGAAGGATCGCATGAGTGGAATTCCATACACTTTGCGACATACAGTTGCTTTGCGACAACACTGGAGCCATTGCGCAGTCAAAGGAACCTAGGTCTCATCAAAGATCTAAGCACGTGCTCCGCAGATATCACCTGATTAGAGAAATCATTGATAGGATGGATGTAAAGATGGATTATATTCCCACAGATGATAACCTAGCCGATTCTCTGACAAAGGCTGTTTCTCAGAGAAAACATGATAGTCATTATGAGGCTTTGGGTATACGACTTAGGTCTGATTGGCTCTAGGCCAAATGGGAGCTTGTTAGTATATGGAAGTCCTAGAGACAATCTTTTAATTAGATTAGGACATATGTGGACCTTTGTATTGTCGCAAATAAATAAAAGCACTATTTATCCTGTTTCATATTTTGTCTCAATATTACTATTAATATTTTATATGAGTAACTAGATAAACCCCTTGGAATAAGATAGGTATCTCTTGAGTATCTGTGATGAGATCACGATCATGAGGATTCAAGGATACTGGATATTTATTCCTAATTTTATGTTCCTAGTCTAGAGACACTGAGAATGGGGATCAGTGATCTCGGGTAAGACTAGCACGACTTATCTACTTGTATTCGGATGCAAGGTAAAAACCTCATGAGCTATAGATATGGAGATGTCTTAGCTAAAGTCGTGGGTGGATCTATAAGGGTATAGCTCGCACTGAACAGACCCACAAAAGAGACTCTATGAGAAAATCTCACATAGAGTATCATTAGAGTAGTCTATTTATATTTGGGTATGTCTTTCCTTAGACCAGAAGTTATTACCTAGACTGTGTTCTAGAAGGCATGCTTTGACTGTATACCTCGTCTGCCTGAAACATGGAGACTCATAGGTGTACTTTTGGGCTTGTCCTGAAAGAGCACAGGGCTGGGGTGATAAGCTGAAGGAATTCGTCAAATCTCTGTGAGAGATTAGGTTATATGTAAACCGGAGAAATCGGGATGACATTTACAGGGACTCGGGAATCTATGTATAGTAAAATAGATCATGAGATGATCTGCCTTTAGAGTCAATAAATTAAAGATTCCCTATTTCGAATAAAGCTTACCCTAAACCGCAAGGGTTGATACGCTTCCTTACCCGAGGTTTTATGGGAAGGTAACCGAGACGAAAAGAAATACATACGACAACCAAATATGTGTAATAGGATGATCAAGTCATTAATCTAACTAGCTCTGGGGCAACAAAGCATTGCTAGTGCTCTGTGTTGTCATTAAATGAGTTGTGGGCTTGTTGGGCCACAGCCCATTTATGGCAGTGGCTATGTTGGACCTAATGGGTCACACACTAACACCTTAATGTCATGATGATATAACATTAAAGGTATTGGGCCTAATAATGGTTGTTAGCCCAAGCTGAAGTTTGGAAGCACAACTGATAGGGAGAGGGCACATGGTATTGTTAATGGGCTTGGATGGTCCAAGACATTACTAATTAATTTAATTAGTTAAATTAATTATCAAATATTGAAATTTTGAATTTTGAATTTGAAATTTGAATTTTGAAATTTGAATTTTGAAATTTGAAATTTGAATTTGAATTTTGAATTGGAAATTTGAAATTTGAATTTTGAATTTTGGATTTTGAATTTGAATTTGAAATTTGAATTTGAATTTGAATTTAGAATTTAAATGTTTGAACGTTTGAATTTAAATGTTTGAATTCGAATTTGAATTGGCTATGAAAAGTTGTTTCATAACAAAAGGATAAGATGAGATCTTGTTGGAACAAATCCCTTGTATCAAGAGAAGATCTATGGAGATCTCCAAGGGATGATTTGGGGCGCCATTTTGGTGGGAGATGATTGTCATCTTGTCAAACCAACAAGCTCCAGGGGTTGATATCTCTAGCGGCAGGAGGCCGAAGCTTAGTTGATTGATATGCTTGCTGATTATGCTGATGTACCTGTTTAGTGATTATGCGTATTTTGTTACCATTTTTTTTGTGCTGAGACTTGTTTGGGCTTGTTGCCTTATTAATTTGGTGAGTATGGGGATTGTCCATGCCACATTGATTTATGCTTTGTTTATTTAGACTCTTTATGTATAATGAATCAGGATGTTTTCAGGACTACGTGTTGTCGATCCATGACTAGATACACACTTATTTATATTATGAGGTTGTTCAGTTTAGATATCTGTTTATTTGTAATTACATACAAGCAATGTTTTGAAAAAGAATTAAGTAATCAACTTGGTAATTGATAATGGCGTCATAATCGAAAAGAAAAAGATATTTCGCATTTTTAATTAAGCATGGCTTAATACGATGACATGTTAACAAACCGGGTATACATGGGGTGTTACACAACCCACACAGCTTATCAGCGTTTATCATCACACAGCTTATCAACGCTTATCATCATGGAGTTTCCCCCTTTGTTCACCCCATCCACACAGCAAATATCATCCATGTCTCCTTTTGTTTCGTGTAGGTGCGGATGCTTATGGTTACATAATATAGCCTTAGCCCCAACTTCCTACTTGAAGGAACCCGTTTGTAGAGCTCGACTTTGGCACCAGCCACCTTGTTATTTTTCTCCTAATGTCCACGATCATAAAAGATGAACAGGACATCATTAGTTGGATAGTTGCTTTTTATCTTTGTATTTATGGACATTATCATATCCACTTATTATTATTATTGTGATTTAGTTGTGTATTGGATGAAATCGTTATAATCATACAATATCATTAAAATAAATCTTGAAACGGTAAAACACAAATATAAGATTTGATTTGCTAAAAAATGAGGGATCGGACAAGACAAACTCCCTTATGCCATCTTTGATATTAGAAATGGTCAAAGGATAGAACAAATTAAGGGCTGAGGTATATGACATCAAAATTTTGGATAACTTTTTCTACCACCACACTAAAGGTCAAAAGACTCAAAACGCCTTTTTCTTCTTCTCTCTTGTTTTGCTCTCCCCTCTTTTGAAATCGAAATTTTCTTCGAAGGTTCTGGAACGAAGTATTTGACTCTTCAATCCTCTCATTTTAAATTCCATCAAATTCAATCTGAATCAAATATTATGACCTTAAAAACACTATCCTCTTCTTTTATATTTGTGTGTGCAACGGAGGCTCAGCATAGAAGAGGATGATTGATACTGTTATAAAGAATCACTTCAACTTAAAATTTTAAGGTGTTGAGTAAGGGTCTTTTTAATGATTTTTATAATGAAAAATATTTTTCTTATGTTGTAGGAAATAGTTATTTCATGTTGTAGAAATAAAATTACAAGTGAAACCCACAAGTAAGAGGAGAGAGAAAAATAAGTGATGGAACCCATCCTTTTTTGTGTGTGTAAGAAAGTTGTTTATATCATGTACAATGAGATAAATATAACTCTTTTATTATTCTCTAACAAATCCTCTCATGCAAGTGCTTTGGACTTGAAGCGTGGATATTGCATAGGCTTAATAATTATTTTTTTGGTTTATCACCTTATACTTATTTAATTCCATAAATAGGGGGCTATGAGGATTAAATTTGTGACCTTATGGTTACTGAAGCTCTGATACCATGTAAAGAATCACTTCAACCCAAAACCTTAAAATATTGGGTAGAATCTTTTTTATGGTTCATATTATTCTCTAACAATTATTGTCCCCAGCTAGGACGACAAACTGGGACCAGATCTGCTATCTACGTTATTTTTTTATGACTTAGCAAAATTGGCTAATTGCGTTTTTTTTTAAGGCCGATGAGCAAAGATCGAATGGAACGAGGCTGCATATATGTTTGAGGAGAAATTGTCATGTTTTTTAAGGGTTAGATGGAAGTGAAGAAAGAATATGAATAACAGATGTTATCAAAAAAAAAAAAAGAATATGAATAACAGATAAACAAAATATAAACTAAAAAAAGACATTACATATATACTATAAAGATTAATGAAAAAGTATACATTACCCATTTGTACTTTAGTCATGTTTTAAAAGATCGCCTTGTACTTTATATTGTTGCAATTAACCACCTTACACCAAGTGATTTTAACAAATAAACATATCTGTTAAATTTTCTCCTAACTCCGTTAGTCGATCATCTCACCTCCATTTTTTCTCACCTTTGTTGTCTTCTCATCTCGCCTCCATGTTTTCTCACCTTTGTTGTCTTCTCATCTCACTTCGTTGTCTTCTCAAATATGTTCATACAATTCAAAAAAAAAAAAATTCACATTGAGCAACTTAATTCCATGTGAGGCATGTGAAACAGATTAAAAAAAAAGTATTCTTATATCTCCAATAGTATTTGGTTGTAAAGAAGGAGCTCGCTTAAGAGATATGGAAGTTCTTTATACCAGATAGGTAATTTAATAATTAATAATTGGAATATGATAAATATTACAGGTTACATTGCCAAATTAATTTAATTATTTGAGCAAGTTACTAAAACAACGATTCTTTAGTTAACTATCAATTTTTGGTAGACACTAATATGATGAAGTGATTTTACATTGCTCAATCCTATCATCTTGCTGTCATCCATATTGGCTACACAATTGAGGTCAGTGGTTCATGAACTTCATCAATAGGAAGTGTACTCTCTCTCTCTCTTTTGGTACAAAATGAGGGCTAAAGCCCAAACAAGCAGAAAACTAACTAAGAAGACACTACAGCAGTAAAATTACTGTAGATTTTGCGATCTTCCCTTATTCTAAGAAGCAGTTCTTATAATGACCTCACTTAGAGATTTAATTTCGAAATTTAAATGTCATAATTAGATTTAGAACGTGATTTTGAGTGTTTTGACTGTAATCATGACTAGGTCATAAACAGTGCCTTCTGTCGAGTATTCTGCATTGTTGTGTAGGAACTAGTTAAGCTTGAAAATGAGTAAAATCAGGTTAGTGAATCCATTCTATCACTTAATTTTGGCAGAAAATGCTTATGTGAAGAGTTCTTCCCTTCTCCCTTGTGTGTCACTATTCATCAAGAGGAGAAATTGAATTTTTTGAGGAAGCTTTGATTGAAGGTTATTCTCTAGATTTTGTACAAGTGATTGATAACTTTTTCTACCACCACGCTAAACGTCAAAAGACTCAAAACGCCTTTCTCTTCTTCCCTCTTGTTTTGCTCTCCCCTCTTTTGAAATCTAAATTTTCTTCGAAGTATTTGACTCTTCATTCCTCTCATTTTAAATTCCATCAAATTCAATCTAAATCAAATACTATGACCTTAAAAACACTATTCTCTTCTTTTATGTTTGTGTGTGCAATGGAGGCTCAACAGGGAAGAGGATGATTGGTATTGTTATAAAAAACTACATCAACCCAAAGCCTTAAGGTATTGGGTTATGGTCTTTTAAATAGTTTATATTATTCTCTAACGCATTCTCTCACGCAAGAGCCTTTGACTTGAACATAAGACCAATTTTATTTTATTTTTGGTTACCTTATGCTTATTGTTATAAAAAACTTATAGATATATTATTCTCTAATAATTATTTCTCCAATACTACTAAAAAAGTCATTTTTTTCGACGGAAAAATTCTGTCGAAAATGGTATAAATTCCGTTGAAAATGAAGTTTCCGACGGAATTTTCGACGGAGTTCAAGTCGTCGAATTTCCCTTCGTTCATAACCCATTTTTTGACGGGATTCCAGATTCCGTCAATAAGTTTCGACAGAAATTTTCGACGAAATTTATTTCTGGGGAAAATTTTCGACGGAATTTATTTCCGTGGAAAATTTTTGACGGAAAATCAATGGAATTCCGTCAAAAATTGTTGTGGTGGTTTTCAACGGAAAACATATTCCGTTGAAAATTTTTCACAGAAAATCAATGAAATTCCGTCGAAAATTGATGTGAAAATTTTCGACGCAAAACATATTCCGTCAAAAATTTGCAACGGAAAATCAATGGAATTCCGTCGAAATTTGTTAGGATGGTTTTCGACGAAAAATGGATTCCGTCGAAAATTTGCAACGAAAAATCAATGAATATCCGTCGAAAACTGATGTAAAAGTTTTTGACGATAAATAAATTCTATCAAAAAATTTAAGAATTTTTTAAAAAAATTTCTCTCTAAAAAATTAATTTCAATTTTCTATAATGCACTTGATAAAAAATATAATCAAAATAAACAACATATCAAAATCAAATCTCCTTAATCATTACATTAAATGCACAAAAGTCCCTATAAAGTATTTAAAAAGGCTTATGCAATTAGCGAGCGATGTACAATAAATATATATTGTAACCTTAAAAAATTAACATATCAATACGCAATACAAAATTGACTTCGTAAATCAACGAAACAATTTCTTCTTAGAATACATGTATCTCAAAACATTATTATGAAATCTGGACGATGCTATAATAAAATCTGGAGGATGCTTCAAAGTCTTCCTTATCAAGTTTTCCATTTAGCCATGCACCTTCAAAATCCGATGGTGGATGTTCGTAAGCTATGAAATCTGGACGATGCTATAATAAAACAATATTTTTTTGTAAGTGCATTTTTTTAATAAGCACCTTTATATCTCTATGATTCAACCGTCTGTCTCTTCCTGAACAGACTCAAACACACACACAAACATGTCAACAACATATACAATAACCTTGGGAGATGAAAGCGATGTGAATTGAGGTGCACAAAATTAATTAGGAAGTTTTCAACCTTGAATGAAAATAATAAATATATCATTAGTATTAATTAGGAAGTTTTCAACCTTGAATGAAAATAATAAATGATATAATTAGTA
>NW_026898620.1:0-5000 GCF_033153095.1 Gastrolobium bilobum
ATGTGCTACCGGTGAAGTGATCTGTTTTAAATGTGGAAGATCTGGTCACTATTCCAGGCAGTGTCCTCAGAACGAAGCGAGGACTATGGCAGTTCAAGCTACTGCTGTTCCTGTCTCTGTTGTTCCACCTATGCTAGAGTCTCAGACGGTTGGTAGAGTATATACCATGGATCGTCAACAATCGGAGAAGGCTCCGAATCTAGTGAAAGGTACAATTTATATTGATAATATGGATGTTGAAGTGTTGTTTGATTCAGGAGCTACACACTCCTGTATGTCTGATTTTATGGCCGTTGGGCTAAATCTGCAAATGTACGACATTCACCCTCCAATGAAAGTGGTTACTGCTACTGGAGAGGAGTGTTATACATCCGTGTTGTGTAAAGATGTTGAGTTCAAATATGAAGGCCGAGATTACATGCTGGATTTTATTTGTTTACCTATGATCAGCCTTCAAGTTATCTTGGGTATGGACTGGTTGTCAAAGAACTGTGCTATGATTGTCTTTGTGGTGAAGGAGTCCGTGGTGTGGATGTGTTTCCAGATGAAATTCCACAACTTCCGCCTCATAGAGAGATTGAGTTCACGATTGATCTATTGCCTGGTGTGGGGCCTATCTCTCTGGCTCCGTATCGGATGTCACCACCGGAATTAGCCGAGTTAAAGAAGCATATTGAAGAGCTTTCGGCTAAGCAGTTTATCAGGCCAAGTGTGTCCCCGTGGGGAGCACCAGTTATATTTGTTAAGAAGAAGGACGGTAGCATGAGATTGTGCACTGATTACCGTCAGTTGAATAAGGTTACCATTAAGAACAAGTATCCTCTCCCTCGCATAGATGATTTGCTTGATCAGTTGAGGGGTGCTTGTGTTTTCTCAAAGATTGATTTGAGGTCGGGTTATCATCAAATCCGAATTAGGCAGGAAGATATTCCGAAGACTGCCTTCCGATCTAGATATGGACAATATGAGTATCAAGTAATTCCATTTGGACTCACTAATGCTCCGGCGGTGTTTATGGATTACATAAATCGCATATTTAAGCCGTTTCAGGATCAATTCGTGATTGTGTTTATTGATGATATCCTGATATATTCCAAGAGTAAGGAAGAGCATGAAGGTCACTTGAGAACTGTGTTGCAAATCCTCAGAGAGAAACAGTTATATGCAAAGCCTTCTAAATGTGAATTTTGGCTTTCTCAAGTGCAATTTCTGGGTCACGTTATCTCTGCTGATGGAGTGGCGGTTGATCCTAGCAAGATAGAGGCAGTTGTTGATTGGGAGAGACCCAAGTCAGTAACAGAAATAAGGAGTTTTCTGGGTTTGGCTGGTTATTACCGGAGATTCATTAAAGAATTTTCGGCTATGGTTTTGCCATTGACCCGTTTGACCCAGAAGGATACTCCTTTTGTTTGGACGCAGGAATGTGAAGAATGCTTTCAGAGCCTTAAGGAGAAATTGACGACTGCTCCGGTGTTAGTACTTCCCGATCCGGAAGGTGAGTTTGAGTTATATAGTGATGCTTCTAAAAAGGGACTGGGTTGTGTGCTGATGCAAGATAGGCGAGTGGTAGCTTATGCATCGAGGCAATTGAAACCGCATGAAGAAAATTATCCGACCCATGACCTTGAGCTTGCTGCAATTATTTTTGGATTGAAACAGTGGAGGCATTTCTTGTATGGAATGAAATTTGCAGTATTCAGCGATCACAAGAGCTTGAAGTACTTGTTTGATCAAAAGGAATTGAATATGAGACAACGATGGTGGACCGAGTTCCTAAAAGATTATGATTTTGAATTGAAATATCATCATGGCAAGGCTAATGTTGTAGCTGATGCACTGAGCCGTAAATCTGTGAGCATATCAAGCATGATGATTAGAGATTATGATGTGATTGAGAGGTTCAGAGATATGCAATTATCTAAAATCTTTCCATGTAAAATTTGTGGCATCGAAATCACAAGCATTGAAAATGAACTGATGACCAGAATTAAAGAAGCTCAACTGCAAAATGAAAGTGCTAAACGACTGAAAGGTCAGAGTGGTGTATCCTGCAATGAGGAGGGTGTACTATTATATCAGGGTCGTGTTGTTGTACCTAGGCAGTTGGCGGAGGAAGTAATGACAGAGGCCCATAAGGGTCATTTCACGGTTCATCCGGGAGCTACAAAGATGTATCAGGACCTAAAGATTAATTTCTGGTGGCTTGGTATGAAGAAAGACATTGCCGAATTTGTCTCTAAGTGTCTCATTTGTCAGAAGGTCAAGATTGAGCATCAAAAGCCTTCTGGTATGTTGCAACCTCTGGATGTTCCTGAATGGAAATGGGAGAGTATCTCCATGGATTTCGTAGTGGGACTGTCGCGAACACAGGCTAGTTATGATTCTATATGGGTGATTGTGGATAGATTGACAAAATCCGCACACTTTTTGCCAGTTCGGGTAGATTTCTCTGCTGAGAGATTGGCTAGACTCTATGTGAAGGAGATTGTGAGGCTTCATGGGGTGCCTGAGAGCATTGTTAGTGATCGGAACCCGAAGTTCACTTCTCGCTTCTGGGGAGCATTGCAGGAGGCTCTTGGCACTCAGTTGAGACTGAGCACTGCTTATCACCCACAGACGGATGGTCAGACTGAGAGGACCATTCAGACGTTGGAGGATATGCTGAGGGCTTGCACCCTGGAGCAGGGTACTGCATGGGATCGATATCTCCCGCTGGTTGAGTTTTCCTATAATAATAGTTTTCATGCTAGTCTGGGTATGGCTCCCTACAAGGCCTTGTATGGTCGCAGGTGTAGGACACCTACTTGTTGGTCAGAGGTTGGAGACACAGAGCGGTTTGGATTGGATTTTTTTCAGGAGACTACTGAGCAGATCAAAATGATTAGGGATCGTCTGAAAAAGGCTCAGGATCGTCAGAAAAGTTACTATGATCTCAAGCATCGACCTCTAGAGTTTGAGGAGGGAGATCATGTGTTTCTAAAGCTGTCACCGGTTACGGGTGTTGGACGAGCCCTTGGAGTGAGGAAGCTGAGTCCGAGATTTATTGGACCCTACCAGATTCTTCGTAGGGTGGGACCGGTTTCCTACCAGCCTGCCTTACCTCCGCAATTAGCAAATTTGCATGATGTATTTCATGTTTCTCAGCTGAGGAGATATGTAGCTGATCCTTCTCATGTGGTTCAACCTGATAATGTCGAGATCCGGGAGAATTTGAAGACTCCTATAGGGTCACTGAAGATACTCGAAAGAGATGAGAAGAAGCTGAGAAATAAATCTATTCCTATGGTGAAAGTCCAGTGGGAAGGAAGGACGCCTGAAGAGTCCACTTGGGAGCGGGAAGATGAGCTTCTCCGGCAATATCCTGAGTTTAAGGACAGGTATGTTCTTGATTTTGTGGACAAAATTGCTAAAAGGTGGGGTGACTATAATAGCCCTAACCTAATTAATTAGCAAATTACATGTAATTAAATAATTAAGCATGTTTTAGTGAGTAAAATTAAGTATGAGGCTTAATTAAATGAATCTGAGTCACTTTGAAGTTAAAAAGTGTACTCAGTGAAAATTAAGGGGTATAAATGGGTGTAGGCAAAAATACCCAAAATATAAAAATAAAAGTGGAAATATTCCTAGAATAATATTCCAGACTTTTGGGTGAAGTTTGGTAATTATTGGAGTTAAATAGATAGACGAACTAATACCCACATGTTACCACTTAACTTATGTTAAGTGATTTGAACCAAAAAGAACCCATTTCCCACCCCATTTTCCCGTCGCCAGCACCAGAAAGAAGAAGAAGGAAGAGAAGAAGAGGAAGGAGAGGAAAAGGGAGAGAGAAACCCTAGGGGGAGCAAATCCCAACCGATTGGAGTGATTCAAAAGCCTAAACCACTCTAAATCTTCCCCTCTTTCATAATCCTAGCTTTGTTTTGAGTGGGGAACATTGTGGAGAGGGATATTGGCTCTCAAAAATTTGCCCATTTGGGAAATTTCGGGTTTTGAGGGCTTCAACCTCCATTGAAGCTTGAGGAGCCATCAATCCTTGGTTGTGCAACCATTGGTGGTAAGATTCTACCCCTTGAACCTTATTTTCATGGAAAATTGCATGAGTTAAGGTTCAATGGATAGTAAATTGGGGTTTTTGATGAAATGTTGTTAAATTAGCTATGTTCTAGGAAGAATGGAGCTTAGAGCATGTTGTGAAAAATGCTAGGAACGATGTTTAATCGGTGAAAATGAGCTTAGATAGCTAAATGAGTATATTTGGAAAATGGCAAGAATATGACACTTAGATATTGGGTTTCTTGCATTGTTGATAAATAGTTTGGTTTGGTTGGTTGTTGATTATGCCTTGGTGTTGTCTAGGATTGAGGCCATTGGACCAACCTTGAGAGACCAACCGTTGGAGCAAGCTATGGAGCTTGATTAGCTCCATTGGATAGGTAAGTTCATGCTTATGTTTGGTATGAATTGTATAGCTTGGTTGATAGCTATGAGATGTTATTGGATGCAATATGTGTTAATTGCATTAAACCTTGTGTAGGTTTTGTTTGAGAAGTGAAATATCGTAATTAACGGGCTGTAGAATCCGTGGGTGGTGAACAAAGGTCGAATTGAAGCTTGAGGTAAGCCTTCGGACCTTGGGTGTAATTCCCTTGACTGTTCCACCAAGCCCTGAAAGGGTAGAGGTTGTGATTGTGTATATAAATGCAATAAAATAGTGTAATACTTTGTTATACGTATGTGTATGCATTTGGTGTGGCATAGGATGGTGTTTCCCTATGTTAGTATGTTGCATGACGATGCGTAAATCATACTTGGTAGTTAGCTGGCCAGTAGGACTATTTGCATCTGAGTTTCCTTAGGACAGCTTGAGAGCTCGAGGGATTTCTCCTGGAGATGTTATTGCACTTTGCATAGATATGTATTTACTGCATTATTATTGTTATTGCTATTACACTGATATGGAACTGTGGGGTGGAGAGATGCTCCAAGGACCCTTG
>NW_026898620.1:10000-56435 GCF_033153095.1 Gastrolobium bilobum
CAACCATTGCAGTTAAGCCTTTGGAAAAAATCAATGAGAAAAACTAGAATATGTGATTAGAAATATAACTGCAACCAGTAACCCACTGATTAAACCAATGACCTAGTGATCCAGCACTCTGACCAATTTGATAACATTTTATAACATTGTCTCAAACTGCTTAAGAAATATTTTTCTCAAATATATATATATGAAAAGGATTTTTACTCTAATATAAAAATAAGAAGTCTTACTGTCTACGATAATTGTTCATCTCTGTATATTTAATAGTTATAATTTAGGGGAAAACTTTTCTTATTTCACAGGAATTTAAAAACTTATCTTTTACGGAAACAAAATGGTGGGACCATTGTTTTTTTAAAAAATAAAAAATAAATTTGACACACAATTCCATGGAAAGACACCTTTTCACATGTGAATAGAGAAAATCATTGATACTCCATAATTAATTTCTAATCCCTAATAAATTATATTCAGTCAAACGTATGGAGGTTGAGATGTGAAGTCAAATTTCTCCGGCGTGAAAAGATCCATCACCTATGTTGCCTGTGGAACAAGGAAAGCTGTCACATTTGTTTGAGGGAAATAATACTCTCATGTTATATGAGAGTGACATCTTTTCCTATACAAATTCATTTTCTGTGTCAATTAATTTTTTTTTTCTTTTTTAATATAAAAAATGAGACCCACATTTAATTTCTCTCTACTTTTTTTCTCTCCTACTATCCTACAACATGTTAAAACTTGAACCCTTTGTTTAATTATATAATTTCTTTTACCTCGTTGACTGTCGTTTGGGTTGGTCTTCTCTCCTCGTCTATTTTTCCATTCTTCTCTTTCCAATTATCTATTCAGTGCTTTGATTCTACATTTTGTGTTAGAGGCAGACACAGACACTGCTATTCTGCTAGTTTCCTCACAAAATGGTGGTAAAAAACACAAACTTGTTAGAGGAAGGCACAGATTCAACTTATGACAGGAAAGCTGAAGTGAAAGCCTTTGATGATTCAAAAGCTGGTGTTAAAGGTCTTGTAGAGTCTGGAGTGACAAAGATCCCACGCATGTTCCATTCTGCCAAATTGAGCAATATTGAAAACTCAGCCAGTAACTCCAACTTGACTGTCCCCATCATAGACCTCAAAGACATACACAAAAACCCAGTTTTGCATGAAGAAGTAGTTGACAAAATTAGAACAGCATGCCAAGAGTGGGGATTCTTCCAGGTGATTAATCATGGAATTCCAATAAGTGTCATGGATCAGATGATTGATGGAATTCGTGGATTTCATGAACAAGATGCTGAGGTAAGAAAAGAGTTTTATTCTCGGGATAAAAAGAAAAAAGCTTTGTATTTTTCCAACCTTAGCTTGTTTACTGACCAAGCTGCTAATTGGAGAGATACATTTGGTTTTGCTGTTGCTCCTGAACCACCCAAACCTGAAGAAATGCCTTCAGTATGCAGGTAATGAGTTTAATACTAATTTTGATTCTAACCCTGTTAATCATGATCATCTTTCATGGTAGGTCTGGTTATTTATTTATTAGGGGTAGAAGTATTTAAAATTATTCACAGGGCACATGCTGCTGAAGTATTTAAACTTATACGGGTATAAGAATAAAAAATCTTATATCAATTTTATTTATTATTCCGCTTGCATTTAATGGCTCAAATAACTAATAAATTAGAAAAAGTTAGTTAGATATAAAGGGAATAAACAATTAAGATTGAATGTAATACATACACCAGTATAAATTAAGGAAAATATAAGAATCATGTTGCAGGAATGACACTGTTCATTCCTGCAACAAGGATCCGGCAACGTATCTTGAGGATACGGTGCTGTATCCTGATTTTGGTTTGATTTTTTTTTTTAAGCGTCGAACCCACACTTGATTTGTGTGTACAGGAAAATGGTCTTGTCATGTGACATGACAAAAAGCGAATCGGTATAAATTAATCATGCCCCTTTTATTATATATTTTCTATGTTGTAAATAAGTGTTCCTGGGAGAATCCCCACCTAGGACTTCACCACCACCTGCGAGATTACTGATCTGAACCACTTTGCAACCTATTAACCATCACTAGAGGCTTAATATAGGCCAGAACAGTGTCAAAAGGCTACACACTACGTGCATTCACTATCTCCTCATGTTTACACACACACACACCTGATTATTACTCATAGGACTTTTGATTAGAGGAATTGTGCTTCTGTCATCTCTACCTTCACCCCGTAAATTCAATCACTAGCTCTTGAGCTAAACATCTTTATTCACTTTCGAACAATAAGAAAACTATATAAATTGGCCTTGCAGCTTTCCAAATTATATATGTTCCAAGCAAAAAAATTGTTCTAGAAGTTTAGCAGTTCCACAAGTTTCCTAGATTTCACAGTTGTTATGTCACATGACATTTAATCACGATCACAAGTGTATTTCAGCTACGGTTAATTCCTATTTGAATTATTTTAATCCTCGATGAGTTGATTATGTATTTGCAGAAATATTGCGATTGAATATTCAAAGAAAGTAAAGGATTTGGGTTTTACAATCTTTGAGTTATTGTCAGAGGCTCTAGGACTTAATCCTTCTTACCTCAAAGAATTGAATTGTGCTGAAGGAATCTCTATTTTGGGGCACTATTATCCAGCATGCCCTGAACCTGAATTAACTATGGCCACTTCCAAGCACGCCGATAGTAACTTCATGACATTACTTCTACAAGACCAACTTGGTGGTCTTCAAGTTCTTCATGAGAATCAATGGGTCAATGTTCCTCCTTTACATGGAGCTCTTGTTGTAAACGTTGGAGATCTTCTACAGGTAATTATTATCATTTTTTCAGAATTTCGTATGCATTTTATAGATCATGAGTTGTATTAAGGATTAAGATACATTCAAAAAAATAGAATTCATGATCAGTAAAAGATTTTATTATTTTGATTAAGCTCTTAATTAACTATATAAAGTTGCATAAGGCGTGGGAAAAAAACCTGGTGGGGAAAGGTTGACAAAAAATTATCAAGCGTGTAAAATATGGCATATGATTTGCCACTATGCAAAGAGTACTATATTTCTAGTCATAATTGTTTTCTTACTAAAATAACGTGCTGAGAATAGAATTAGAAAACTATAAAAAATGAAAAGTAATAGGACTGTTTTATAATACTGTTAATATGTGTTTATAGTGAAACTAAAATCACTGGTTTCATTCTTGAAATTTGATATTTCTGCTGCTAAAATTTTGTTTTAAATAAACCTTATAATTGATAAACTCCTCTCTGCGGTTTTGTTTTTCCCCCCATAAACTAATATTATTAAATCTGAACTGAGTTAATGTGTCACTGGCCCAACTAGTGAATTATTGGTTGGATTAGTTGAACTGAATTTATATATTAATATGTAATAAATATAGTTGTTTTGGTACAGTGATTGAGTTTAAGTCCACCCATCCCAAAATTGTAGGATTCAACTCGTCTTGCTTGCCCGGTTTTCAACCGGTTCAAAATTACAGATTCAGTCCAATAATTGAACTGGACCGGTTGAGAGTCCGGTTTTCCATTCAACCGGTCCAACTGTCCGGTCTGGTTTTAATAAAACTGTCATAAACAGCTTTCCTGATCAAACACCTGAATTCAATTAAAACAAAATCAACGATTGGTGCTTTGTGAGAAAAGTATTTTATCAATTTCTTTTATACTGGTGCAGCTTATCACAAATGACAGGTTTGTCAGTGTTTATCACCGGGTCTTAGCACAGAACATAGGCCCAAGAATTTCTGTAGCAAGCTTCTTTGTAAATTCATCTGACCCAGTTGAAGGTACATCAAAGGTTTATGGTCCAATAAAGGAACTGCTTTCGGAGGATAACCCACCAATCTACAAGGACATTTCCATAAAAGATTTCTTGGTACATTATTTTGCAAAGGGCCTTGATGGGAAGTCTTCTTTGGAGCCCTTCAAGCTTTGAAGTGAACATAGAAATGCACTCTTGATTCTCATGGAGCTGGCTATAATTTATCTAAATAACATGCCACTGGTTTTCCATGATAAGTGACCTTTATATTGTTGGGTATATTGTTAATGGGCTTAACATCTCTCCTGGAGAGATTGAAATTTTTCAGCAGAAACAAAATTTGGTGGAGTCCACAAACTTTTGAAAATAAAAAAAATAAAAAATAAAAGCACGGAATTCGAGCTGACACAACAGGAGAATACACTTCTCCAGCAACAGGAGTAGTGCATTTCCCATTGTTAATATAGTACAAATAATATTACGTTTTACCGATATAGGTGTTATATTTTTATTTATTACTTTTTAGTTATATAATTTACCTCTGTTTGCATAGTAGAAAACACACATATTTCAAAACATGCATCTCTTCTCAATAATCCCAAATTTAGTTTATTTTTGCTTAAGGTTAACTTGGCTCAATTAGAAGAACATACAAGTAAAGTTTATTTACAAAAAGTCATTATTATCATCAACTTACTGTCGCTCATGAAATCTGAAAATATCCCAAGCTTAACTCATGTTTAATTTCACTTATATTGGGTAAAATGGAATAATGATTGTATGAAATAAGATATTTAGAAATTAGAATTTTGTTTTGAATTGAAGTTATTTTTCACATGTCATTTATAATTTTGTGTTTTTGATATTTTATATAATAAGACAATCTTAATTTAAGAGGTCAAACGACACATATTGGTTTACTAAAAAAATATACACATTATAATAATCACCATGAATTCAAATTGATAAGTTTAAAATATCAAGAAATTAAATGATACCCGTTATAATAATCATAATGAATACAAATAAAGTATTTTCTAATTTATATTTTAATTTGAAGTCAAAATAAACAACTGATAAAACATATTAAAAATATTTTAATAAAAAAACCAAACTTCCCTATTATGACATATGTATTTTGTACTTCTTAGTATTTAATTAAGAGATTTGATTAGAAGCTAAAAAAATGAGAAAGAAGATTTGATTCACTCTACTACTTTCTATTTTTATTGTGAACAAATGAATTGTCAATTTTTCTTGGGTATCTCCACAGTATTATTAGTAGGGTTCATACCAGATTTTTTGGGTAGAAAATGCCATAAGCCCAAAAGAAAAACAATAATACTGAAAATTCAAACACAATTAAATTATGAATATCCATTGCAGCCAATGTGTCAGCTCTGATGGGGCAACTCTCAGTCAAAGCAGGAGGAGGCCCGACCACGACACAAAGCCCGACAGAAACCCCCTTCATACACAGCTCTCTTGACTCAAGGAATACAGCGTCCCCAAATGTCTGGTTAAAAGAAGGCGACAGAGGCATAGTTTGAGTGATCATGACCTTGGCAGAAGGATTGTGTTCCAAAATCTCAAGCCTCCACTTCTTTTGTTTCTCCTTGGAAGTTTCGGTTACAACCGACTTCACTTTCCCGGAATCCTTCGTCATGAACTTCTATAAGAAGGGCCCGTTATGTATGCTACAAGAAGAAAGAGAAGTCAGAAAAAAATAGCAATAAAAGAAAATCTTAAGCTCGGTCTGAACCAAAATAACATATTGTACTCGGCATCTAAGTCAGTTCCAAATTTATTCACAGTCCCACTCAGATCAAAAATAGCATTGTTCGGTCCTGGATAGACCGTATTGCTATACCGTAGGGTATGCGTTCAGAGATAGTGTATATCAAGTGTATACTAGGCTTATAGTCGAGGTCTCAATCACTGCGCACAAGCAATAGGCTTATAGCCAAAGGGTGGGTGTGTGCACAGTGTGGGCAGTATTAATAAATAGGTTAAAAATGTATACCTGGGGTCTTTAACCTCTTATTTATAAGGGATACCTCTTGGGCTTGTGTAGATCTCCCAGTTGTAGTAGGATTTAACTTTCTTTCTGTTGGAATAGGGACTCTATCTTTAGCTGTCTTACTGTTTTATATTGTTAGGATAATTGGAGAATTATCCTTTAAGGGATCCTTAGGTAAGTGGTTAGGATATGGAAATATTCCATAACAGTTGTCCCCCAGCCCGGCAGTTCGGAAGCTCGGACTGCTGGGGTGCCTAAGTTTGATTGATAGGTTAACCCTACCGAGGTACTATGATCTTGTCTTGGGTCTGGTGTGACTACCTCTTCTGGGTTTAACTTTTTATATTGGCTTCTTTTCTCTTGAAGTCTCTGAGTGGTGAGTTTGTTGACTTTGAGCTCGGCTTTTCTTGCCGAGGTTTTTTAGTTTTGACTAGGCTTATAGTCAGTCTTTTATATAGGCGTTCGCCTAAGTTTTAGGATAGCATTTCGTGCCTCCTTAATAATTAACCCGACTTTGCACTTCCTGGCGTTAAGTGTCGAGGTTCCATATTTGGCTCGGTTTCGCATACCGAGGTCTCTATTAGCATGGATTTCACCTTTTGCAAAGGTGTATTGTACTTTAGGGAGCACAAATTTTCTTACTACGAATTCCCCCTTTTGGATTTGACTTGCTGCCAATGTTAATTTTGGGAAGGTCTTTCGTGCCTTCTTGAACCATTAGTCCGGCTTCGAATATCATGACTTCTCTTGCTTTTGATGGACTTGGCTTCTTTTGCCATAGTCTTGGATTCTTGAAGGAGGAGTTCGCCTCCTCCATTTTAAGCCCGAATACGTATACCGAGGCTTTTATTTTGAGCCCCGCTTCATTTGCGATGGCTTTCTTTAAATTGACTCGGCTTTTGCCTTGTCTACACTTTTGAAGGCAGTATCGTTGTCTTTCTGAATTTAGCCCGGCTTAAAGTACCGTGGCTTTACTGTTGGACTAGACTTTTTGCCAGTCTTGTTTGAGCCCGGCTTCGCATACCGTGGCTTTCTACTTTGAGCCACGCTTCATTAGCGGTGGACATTTTATCTGAACCTGGCTTCTTATGCCGTGGTTTTCTTATTTTGAACCCTGCTTCATTTACGGTGGATCTTTAATTTGAGGCTGGCATGTTGGGCCGCAAACTTTGCCATTTGGCTTTGTTGCCAAAATCTTGAATAGGAGCCCAACATCATATGCCGCCTCGATTTTTCTTTTATCTCAAATTGGGATGTGATCTTTTTCCAGGATCACGATCTCTCCAAATTCGTCTTCTCGGATTGGGGTGTGATCTTTTTACTAGAATCACATCTCTCCGATTTTGTCTTCATTTTTATCTCAGATTGGGGTGTGATCCGTTTATTGGGATCACATCTCTCATTTTCTGTCTTCATTTTGATCTCAGAGCCTGAAGATAAGGCTAGGGCTGAGTTGAAGCTCAAGGCCGAGGTCAAGCTTTAATCTTGAAGCCCTTCACTGGGCTGAGTTGGAGCTCAAAGCTGAGGCCGAGCTTATAAACATGAAGCCCTTCACTGGGTTGAGTTGGAACTCAAGGATGAGGCTGAGCTTTAATCTTGAAGCCCTTCACTGGGCTGAGCTCGAGGGTGATGCCGAGCTTTTAAACTTGAGGCCCTTTGTTGGGCTGAGCTCAAGGCTAAAGCCGAGCTTTAATCTTAAAGCCTTTCATTGGGCTGAGCTCGGGGCTGATGCCGAGCTTTTAAACTTGAGGCCCTTTGTTGGGCTGAGCTCAAGGCTGAGGCCGAGCTTTAATCTTGAAGCCCTTCATTGGGCTGAGCTCGAGGCTGATGCCGAGCTTTTAAACTTGAGGCCCTTTGTTGGGCTGAGCTCAAGGCTGAGGCCGAGCTTTAATCTTGAAGCCCTTCATTGGGCTGAGCTCGAGGCTGATGCCGAGCTTTTAAACTTGAGGCCCTTTGTTGGGCTGAGCTCAAGGCTGAAGCCGAGCTTTAATCTTGAAGCCCTTCATTGGGCTGAGCTCGAGGCTGATGCCGAGCTTTTAAACTTGAAGCCCTTCATTGGGCTGAGCTCAAGGTCGTGGCCGAGCTCTTAAACTTGAAGCCCTTCATTGGGCCGAGCTCAAGGCCGTGGCTGAGCTCTTAAACTTGAAGCCCTTCACTGGGCTGAGTTGGAGCTCAAGGCTGAGGCTGAGCTCTTAAACTTGAAGCCCTTCGTTGGGCTGAGCTCAAGGCCGTGGCCGAGCTCTTAAACTTGAAGCCCTTCGTTGGGCTGAGCTCAAGGCTGAGGCTGAGCTCTTAAACTTGAAGCCCTTCGTTGGGCTGAGCTCAAGGCCGAGGCCGAGCTAACAATTTTGAAGCCCTTTATTGGGCTGAGTTGAAGCTCAAGGCTGAGGCCGAGCTTTTAAACTTGAAGCCCTTCACTGGGCTGAGTTGGAGCTCAAGGTTGAGGCTGAGCTCTTAAACTTGAAGCCCTTCGCTGGGCTGAGCTCAAGGTCGTGGCCAAGCTCTTAAACTTGAAGCCCTTCGTTGGGCTGAGCTCAAGGCGGTGGCCGAGCTCTTAAACTTGAAGCCCTTCGTTGGGCTGAGCTCAAGGCCGTGGCCGAGCTAACAATTTTGAAGCCCTTTATTGGGCTGACTTGGAGCTCAAGGCTGATGCCGAGCTTTTAATCTTGAAGCCCTTCGTTAGGCTGAGATCGAGGCTGATGCCGAGCTTTTAAACTTAAGGCCCTTTGTTGGGCTGAGCTCAAGGCTGAGGCCGAGCTTTAATCTTGAAGCCCTTCATTGGGCTGAGCTCGCGGCTGATGCCGCGCGTGTTCTCCTTGGATGGGAGTCGAAATTTGTCGTTTCCCACAGACAGCGCCAATGTTCGGTCTTGGATAGACCGTATTGCTATACCGTAGGGTATGCGCTCAGAGATAGTGTATATCAAGTGTATACTAGGCTTATAGTCGTGGTCCCAATCACTGCGCATAAGCAATAGGCTTATAGCCAAGGGGTGTGTGTGCACAGTGTGGGCAGTATTAGTAAATAGGTTAAAAGTATATACCTGGGGTCTTTAACCTCTTATTTATAAGGGTTACCTCTTGGGCTTGTGTAGATCTCCCAGTTGTAGTAGGATTTAACTTCCTTTCTGTTGGGATAAGGACTCTATCCTTAGCTGTCTTACTGTTTTATATTGTTAGGATAATTGGAGAATTATCCTTTAAGGGATCCTTAGGTAGGTGGTTAGGATATGGAAATATTCCATAACAAGCATAATCTTCCATATATTTCATCGAAGTGTTAAAAGCCAATCGTTCTTCATTGGCAAGCGACGATTTAGGGGTCTGATACCGCCTTGTTTTCCTAAGGTAGTGCCTCCAGAACTAATAAAGGGGAAACTTGTTTATAACTACCCCTGCTCATCCACAATGGTCATAAACCAAGGTCGGCAATTGCGATGAACCGATACTTTAAAAAATTGGTATTTAAACTTCTTGAAAGATTGTGTGAAGACACATAAGACTTTCAAGGATGCAACACCATGGATTGTGACCCAACCCTCTTCTCTTTGGTTTTAGACCTCATCTGTGATGTATACACTTCAAACATATAGAAGAAAAGCTTGACAGAGTAAGGAATATTAAATATGTACATACTTGCTCAAAACCTCGAACGAAGGCCCAAGAATTGGGATGGAGTTGAGTCGGGACAACTCGAAGATGGATCAAAACATCCATTTGGAACTCGAAAAGGGGAAACCGAATCCTCATCTTAGTAATCAGATCACGGTAAAAAAAGAAGAAGTCAAGCTCGTGCTCCCCCCAGCCTGCACAGATCGTTTCTTCAGCCCTAGCCGAGATGAGGTCTACCCCGACAATATTGCCTACTAGAAGCTCTGTGATCTCCGCAATAGACATACGAGAACGGATGCTGAGAACTTCCCATAAGACCTAGGGGAACTCATTTTGTAGCTGGGCTGAGGGAACCACCGTTGATGACCTAAAACAAGAAGACTCGGAGTCAGCATAAGAAGTCGATATATTTGAGCCCTTTGAATCCAAACCAAGCTCTAAAGAACTAAAGTTGGAACCATATGAGCCAGAAGACTAGTCATTAAAAGTCTCAATGGGACAGGCTGGGCCCCTAATGAGACGGGAAAGCAGAACATCATTGGAACCCATCCTGGTAGCAGATCTTCGATGAGGGCACTCGTTTAATGACAATTCGGTGCATGTTTCATAACCAAGGGTGGAAAATGTGGCAGCCAGGGCTTTATGTGTCACCTTTTCTATTTTCATTACCAAAGGAGTAGGTGATGACATGACTGAGCTCTCTTTTGCCGACATCCAGATACAACCGATCTCCCTAGTGCCATCGAAGAGGAACAGTTGGGGGCTGAAGATGAGACTTGACCATGGACCAAGGATGCATCTCGTTTAGGACTGGGGTAATTCAGAATCATATCTCGGTTCGAAGACTCAGCATGACCCCGTTCACGTTGGGAAAGGACAGACCTCAGCTTACTCTCTCCACTACGGTATCCTCAAAGAAGTAGCTATTGTCTCTCCTCTTTGGTACGATCAATCCTAAGCAACCAAAACCTTGCTTCAGGGGGCAAGCTAGACATAAGATCGTCTTCCTTGACTGCACCTCGATCACCATCACCTCAGTTAGGAGTTATAGAACCCAAGCCTTTGTCATTCATCTTGTCCTGGAGAATCCTAACCAAGACTCCTAATAGACAAACTCACAAAGGGATTGGGTTATCTTAAAAGGAAAGGGAAGGGTTTATGTTAGCACTAAATTATTTATATAATTATTGTATTATTTTATATTATTATATATTTTTTTTGGGTTGACAATTACAGGAAAATGGGCTAAAAGAATGTGAGATATGGCCCAATTCAAAAAGGAAATAACCAAGCCCAAGTTAATTTATTTTTGCTAATAATTGTAATTATTCATATTTTTCAGGTATCTTTCTTTGAAAAGGCACGTGGATCAGCTTTATGAAGTGAACACATTTTAACCATTGGATGACAAGGAGATAGACGGCTCTTAGCGTGTAGAATTTTTAGTTTTAGTTCCTTTTGTGGTTTGTAAAAATAGGATAGATATCAGATTTTTAGATCAGAGACTGAGACTTAGAAAAAAGATTTCAATCTTCGTTATTTTTTTTTATAGTTTTAGAAAACTCGTGTGTTCTTCACTTTGAAATCTTCAAGATCTAGAATCTCAAGCTCTGACAACGCTGGAAGGAAGGATCAAAGGAGGTGCTTGCAAGTGGAGAAAGATCCTGCTCTAGTTTAGAATCGATATTATGATGAACAATTTTTCTGATTTTATCTTTTAATGCATGTTTCTATTTTTCTTTCATCTTTGATTTTCGTTACATGAATATGGGTTTCTAATTTCTTTTCTTTTCTGGGTATGTTAAAAATGATTGGATGAATTTTTGATGTTCTTTGTTACTGTTTTTTTATTTTCATTCGTTTGATTCTTTCACTTTTCAACTCAAGAAATTCATGGGAATGAAATTTGAGTATTTCAACAAAAAGAAATTGGGAAATGGATTTTTGTTAAGTATTAAATGAACCCTTTTGGATTAGGGATAATCAAAGGTGATTACTGATATAATTTCTGTAAAGATTCAAGAAGCTTTGGGAAAAGATCTTCTTGAGCCTTAATGTTGATTCTAGAAAGATTCAACTAAACTTGCCGTAGTACTTCAGAAATTGAGATAAACTCGCTGTAGCACTGTACGAAATTTGCAGGAATGCAAATATTTTTGTCATCCATGATTTTTGATATACCCAGAAATCTTTTAATATTCATAAATCATTTTCTTTCTTCTAGATTACATTTTGATAACTGATACAGATTACAAAACTCTCTTGTTCTAAAAAAAACCAATTAAATTTCAATTCAAGAATTTTTAATTCAAAAAAATAAAAGGAAAAATATTTCAACCTGTTCCCTGAGAACGATAACTCTTTCTTTCGAAAATTACTACCCAACAAAATGGCGCCGTTGCCGGGGAACGGTGTTTGATTTTATTTTCTTTTTGTGATTCTGTTTTAGACTTCTTGATATTTTTTCTTTTTCTTTTTCTTTCCTTTTCCTTTTTACATATTTTTCTTGTTATCTACTGACTCCAATTTCAAGTTCTTGAGAGATTTCTGCAGAATTCAATTCTGATTACAGTAACAAGCAGTATTACACATTTGTTGTTGAATTCTTGAAGATGGCAGAATCAAACCATGGATCTGTTAATGGAGAAAACATCAATGGCAATGGGAATGACAACCATGCTCTAGTCATGGTGGATGAGGAGATTCCCATTGCTGAATATGTTATTCCATCACTAGATTGAGTAATTCCTGGTATAGTCCAGCCTGGAGTGGAGGGGAATTTTGATCTCAAACCAGGAATGATACAGCTGCTGCAATCTGTGACTCAATACCATGGATTACCGAAGGAAGATCCCCACAAGCATATTACAAAATTTATGAAAATCTCTGATACCTTTTCTGTTCATGGAGTATCCACAGATGCTATGAGGATGAGGCTTTTCCCTTTTTCTCTAGCTGGGGCAGCAGAAAAATGGGTAGAAGATTTGCCTGCACAGTCCATCACCACGTGGAAGGAGCTTGGAGAAGCCTTCCTTATGCGGTTTTTCCCATCCACAAAGGTGTGTGATTTGAGGGATGACATCACAGGGTTTAGACAGTATGTTGATGAGTCAATCCATGAGAGCTGGACTAGATTTAAGGGGCTGATTAAAAAGTGTCCTACACATGGTCTTGCTAAGTGGGCTACCATTCATATTTTCTATAGAGGATTAAGTCACCAAGGCAAAACTCACTTGGATGCTACTGCCAATGGAATGTTTCTGTTAAAAAGGTATCCAGAGGCTTTTGAGACTCTTGAGTTAATAAGCCAAAACAGTTGCCAATGGCCTGAACAAAGAGATGAAGCTCCAAAGAAGGCAGCTGGACTTTATGAAGTGAATGAAATCACTTCCATGGCAGCTGAGATGGCAGCACTGCATAACACTGTTAAGGTTTTAGTCAAGCAAATGGCTGAAACCAAACAGCAACCACCTGCTCAAGTGGCTGCAACCACACCAATCTGCTCACTTTGCCATGGTCCCCATTTTTTTGAAGAATGCCCAAGCAACCCCTCTTCAGCCTTCTATGTTGGTGACTACAACAATAGAGGGAACTTTAACCAAGGCAGATGGCAGCAACAAGGTGGAAATTTTGGGCAGAATCAGGGCCAAAATTACCATCAAAATGTTGGGAATAGAAATCAGAATCAGTCCTTCCAAGGAGGGAAGCAACCATATCAACCAAAAGTCCCATTTCCACCCAGTTTCAACTCACAAATGCCTTCAGATCAGCAAAGGCAGCCTAATGGAGAAATTCAGCCTCTTCCTAATGATCAGTGGTCAAACCGGATTCTGCAAAATTATGAGACCATGCTTCAAAGTCATGGAGCAATCTTAAAAAGCTTAGAGACACAAATGGGGCAGATTGCATCCTCTCTTAGCAATAGACCGGTGGGAACTCTTCCTAGTGATACTGAAGCACCAAGGAAAGAGGGAAAGGAATTTTGTAAGGCTCTCCATTTGAGAAATGGAAGAGAGGTTGAACAACCAGAGCATGTTATTAGGCTTTCTACCTTGAGGAAGTTAGCAGAAAAAAATGCTCAACCAATTGAAGAGGAAGAACCTAATGTAATTGAAGTGCAAGATTCAGAAAACAACAAGGTGCAAGGTGATTCTAGCAAAACAGAAAAATCAGCACCTAAACCAAAGGAGCCAGCCAAACCTATGCAGCAAAATGAAGGCATTTCACCAAGATCAAGGGCAAGGCAGATTCCATTTCCACAAAGGCTTCAAAAACAGAACCAGGAGCAGCACTTTAAGAGGTTCTTAGACATCCTCAAGCAACTCCAGATCAACATTCCATTTGTGGAGGCCCTTCAACACATGCCAAGCTCCATCAAATTCATGAAGGACATCCTATCAAGGAAGAGGAGAATAGAAGAGTTTGAAATAGTGGCACTTACCAAAGAATGCAGCAGCATTGTCTCTACAAAAGTACCTCCTAAAATGGAGGATCCAGGTTCTTTTACTATTCCATGTGTTATAGGAGATAGGTATATTAGTAGAGCTTTATGTGATTTAGGCTCTAGCATTAATTTGATGCCTGCTTCTATTTTTAAGCAATTAGGAATAAAATCTGCACCCACAACATTAACTCTCCAATTAGCTGATAGGTCTATTGTATACCCTGAAGGAAAAGTGGAAAATATTTCGGTAAAAGTGGAAAAATTTATTTTTCCAGCTGACTTCATAATCCTTGATTGTGAAGTTGATGAAAATATTCCTATTATAGTAGGAAGACCAATTTTAGCTACAGGGGGTGCAATGATAGATGTTAAAAAAGGAGAGTTAACAATGAGGGTAAATGATGACATTATAACCTTTAGTGTTTTTAAAGCCATGAAATATGTGGATGATGATGTTGATGATTGTTCTGCCATATCTATCATTGATCACTTGGTTGCTGCCCATGTTAAAGAAAATTTTGAAATAAATGCATCTGCATGTGAATCTGCCATTTTTGAAATTAATGAGAATAATGCATCTGATCATGATCATGCATGTACATTGAAGTCTTATCCTACTAAGTTCTTTGGTGATAAACATTTTGAGTCCCTTGGACTTCATGAGAGAATCACCAAACCTCTTAAACCTTCCATTTTGGAACCACCTGAAGTGGAGTTGAAAGAACTCCCAACTCACCTTAAATATGCATTTCTAGGAAGAGATAATACCCTCCCTGTAATTGTAGCTGCTGCCCTAAAAAATAATGAGGAAAATCAGCTCCTAAAGGTGCTTAAAAATCACAAGAAAGCCATTGGTTGGACCATGGCTGATATTAGAGGCCTTAGCCCTTCTTTTTGTATGCATAGGATAAGGCTAGTTGATGAAAATGCCAGTTCTATTGAGCCTCAAAGAAAGCTCAATCTAACCATGAAAGAAGTGGTCAAAAAGAAAATAATCAATTGGTTGGATACAGGACAAATTATTCTGAATTTCAAGATAAGAATCAAATTGTTTCCAATCAAGTTTAGATGGCTGAAGCATTACTGGACAAGGGATGTGAATAAAGAGAAGATTTTCATTTCTTTATTAGATGTTGGATGAAACACAAAAAAAAAAAAGAGTGTAGTTGATTAATTAGTTAGTGTAATTGTGGCTGTTGTAGCTTAGTTAGTTTAGTGTGTGTAACTGTTGATATGTTTAGTTTTACATTTCTGAGTAGTTTTCAACTTGTTGTAGTGAGCTTGAATCCTATTAATTTTTTTGTCATGTGTTAGTGTTGTCTTCTTAAAACCAATAAAAATTTGTTCTTTAAAAAAAAAAGTGACTGAAGAGTTAAGATGGTCCTATATTGCTGAGTGTGAACTGTGAACTATGAGAATGAGCAACCTCTTAAGTTTGGGGTAGCACAATGATAAGAAGTACCAGGTATTAATTTTTCTGAGACTTAAATTGTTTATCTGCTAGTTGTCAACAATTGAGGTTTAAAGAACAAGGCTATTAGTTTCAGTAGGAAACCAATGTGTATTAGGTAGACTACTTGAGCACATGACTGTTGAATATATAAGTGAGGATTGGAGAGATGAGTTCAGATTTGTGTACGACTGAATTAGTTGATCCCCAACTTATTGGATCAGTTGGATATGTGATTTAGACAAACACATTGAGTTTGAGGTTCAATTCTTTATTGTGTAATGATATAGGAACGAGACATCAAAGTTGGATTGTATAATGATGGTGATCAACTCACGTTGATAGCTTAACCGTTACACATTGTTGAAACCGTGTGATTATGGTGCTATGTGAACTATTGGGCTAACCCTTATATTATAGCAGACTGGTCTGTGGAAATATGAGAGGTATTTGAGGTGTGAAAGTAGTGTGTTAATTCTTAAACTTGAAATGTTTTGTGATACAGTTGTGGGTTCTGATTAAATTTTCCTACATATGTTAAGTTACTATCTTGATTTTCAAATTTGACAACGGTTAGACTATTATTATTATTATTTTTTATTTATTTTATTTGCCCTTATCCCCTCTTTGCTTTATCTCCAATCATTCTCTGCACATATCAGCTTTTTCTTATTGGCACAAATAAAAATTCTTTGATTAGAGCGGTGCTTTATGAGCAGAGCCAATTTTCAATGTTGAAATCCTACCTGCACCTCTGAGATTATCCAGTAGCTTGTAAAAACCTTTCTATAGCATTGATGTGACTCCTCTGCATAAGTCCTATATTTCACCTACTTTACCCAATACAAAATAGTACTCTTCCTTTTCTCTCTCCACACTCTCATTTTTGCTAAAACATCTTTCTTCTTCTTTATTCTTCATTCTGATTTTGTGTTTCAAATACGTGTCCTCATTCAACATCATTTCTTCTTCCTCGTTCTTATCCATTCGACCAAATCCCTCACCTTGTTTGAAGTTAAAAAAAAAGGTTTGATTTTTTTTTTGTCCTGAAACCCTAACTTTATTATTTTTTTTTTTTTTGATTCTCTGTGACCATCTACCAATTTCTCACTCTGAGTTTCCTGTTCTCTAAACTATTTTTATCCATTTCATCTTCTTCCATCTACCTACGGGTCGTTGTTGATCAAGACCGAACCATTATTATTATTTTTTCTTTTCTTTCAATTTTTTTCCCCTTCTCACAGATTGAAATCCCTAATATATATATATATATATATATATATATATATATATTATTCAGATTCAAGTGATATACTGCTACGCATTTGAACATACTCTAAAAGCATACTCTATGTTCATTCTTTAATATAATCTTGTAGAGTGCTCTTTACTGTTCATTCATTTTTTTTTTGGAGCTGCTGGTTATTATCATGTCAATTTTGACATTAGAGTTTGTGGATAGTGAAATATTCTTAGAGCAATTGATCTTGAAATTTTCTGTCATATGCTTCTGCTATGAGTTTATCACTTGGCTGCAAAATTTTGGTTATAACAGCTTAATTCTTTATTGGTCAACACCTTGCTAGGAGATACATCTATTTTGTTCTCATTGATTGAGCTTCTTTGTTGAAACCATCTTGGTAAACAGAAATTATATTCTTGTCTTTGCTTTCCTTAAAGCTTAAACTTGGCATATTCTGAGTAGGAGGTATAGGTCCACCAACAAGAATAGAGGCTATGATCTGATAGTCTCTATATTGATAATCCATGATCATGTCAGGCAGATGTTGGGTATTCTTCACTCCTCGGTATATTGTTTAGGGATATCTAAATATTATCAGTTTAATCTGGTTATTGTTTTTGAGTTGATTACTTAATTAAAAAAAATAAAACTGTTCTGATTGGGTGAATACATTAGATGTTTACCTATTTTGAATATAAAATAATGCTGTCATGTATGCTCATAGTGAACACCACCATCTGATTTTGGTGGCTGTCTACATGTTAAGTGGATAAACATGCTTATTTGGTTCAATTTATATGATTATTAATTTGTAATTTGTCTTCCTTATATAACATTTTCTGCCACTTTATCATATAATCATGTTGTCCTAACACTGTAATTATTTTCTTTGCTGACATTTATGGGTACTCATTTGCTGACAGATTTCCCTTTATGTTTCTTTTATTCACTGATTTATGATCCAGTGAACAATGACACCTTTTCTGAAAGCTGAAATCTCTTGTTGGTACCCAGGTTCTTTATTTATTTATTTATTTATTTATTTTTCAATTTATTATTTTTATATATTTATGTACTGCTGTAAGGACCCAGCTTAATTTTAAGTTTGGGGTGATTTTGTGATTATATGCTGTTACCAATAATCTTTCTAGTATTTGCTGATTGGCGCATAAAAATGATAAAAATTTACTCTGTTTTGTATGCTGGATTACCTGAGTGGTAACTTGGAAATGATTTATAACCTGATATGTTTAACATTATCATTGCTTAAGTATAACCAGATTTAATTAAATTAATTCCTAGTCAATTAAGAATCTAACTTAGTTGATCAGTATTTACATAAGTTGAAAATCAATTTACATGCCATAAAATTTTTTGTGATCCCTGATTTGCTGATTCACTGATAAACCACTGAATTAACAACCTATGTGAGGTATTTGAACCTAAACACTCTATTCTTTTGTGAGTGGTCATTGTGTATTGGTGTTTTGAATGCTGCACTCTGTTTGGATGACTAATATGCTATTTTTGTGTGATTGGGGCATTGTTTTTGAATATGTAGCCTAGAGCCAAAAGCCTCACCCTTCTATTATATCCCTTAGTCCCTATATTTGAGCCTGAGACCTTTCTTTTCTGATTATGTATCCTGATATTATGAGGCAAATCCCTTGTCCAACCTATATATAGCTATCTTAGTATTTAGCTAATTCTCATTAGCTCAGAAATACAATAAGCTAAATAAGGCAAAGGGAAATTGGTTGTAAAAAAGAGAAAGGAAAGAAAAAGGAAAAAAGATCAGGAGGTAAAAAAATCGAAGAAAAAGGGGAACAAGTGATGTTATAAAAGGAGTTCTCTGTTTTTTAAAAAAAAGGAAAAAGGCAAAAGTAAAAAAATTGTGAAAGTGATTTTTTCAGAAAGAAGTTATAAAAAAGGGAAAAGAGAGTTAGTAATTTCCCTTTGTCTTGTTTAGGAAAAAATCAGAAAAAGGTAATGAGGATTAGTTAGACACTAAGGATCAGCTTAATTAGCCAAGTAACCAGAAAAACAAAGATCCTAGCCCTGCCTCATTACAAGCCTTAAAGACCCTTTGATGGAGGAAGCATATTGGACTTCAAGTTTCTAAATGGTAGTGTAGGTTGGAAGCATTCATGCATGATGATAATGAGTGAACTTCCTTATTGTTATAAAAAAGGAGAGAGTGTGATTGATTAAATATACCTGGAAAGGAATTCAGTGGAATGTCAATTAAATCAGTCTAAATTAAGGGTTGCAACTGTTTGAGTGTGCATGAATTTTTGATTGAATGCTTATATAATTGTTGATTGACTGGAGTTGAATGATTAATTTGATGTAGGAATTGGTTAATATTAAGTCTGGCCAATGCTTTAAGAAGTGTGATGTTTTGCATAGATGGTTGATAAATTTAACTGAGTTATTAAAATTGACTATGTGTTGCTGTGTGACTCTGTGAATTTTAAGCTAGCAATCTATTTTTGAATGTATGTTTTCTTGATTGCTTGAGGGCAAGTAATTACCTAAGTTTGGGGTATTTTGTTAGCACTAAATTATTTATATAATTATTGTATTATTTTATATTATTATATATTTTTTTGGGTTGACAATTACAGGAAAATGGGCTAAAAGAATGTGAGATATGGCCCAATTCAAAAAGGAAATAACCAAGCCCAAGTTAATTTATTTTTGCTAATAATTGTAATTATTCATATTTTTTAGGTATCTTTCTTTGAAAAGGCACGTGGATCAGCTTTATGAAGTGAACACATTTTAACCATTGGATGACAAGGAGATAGACGGCTCTTAGCGTGTAGAATTTTTAGTTTTAGTTCCTTTTGTGGTTTGTAAAAATAGGATAGATATCAGATTTTTAGATCAGAGACTGAGACTTAGAAAAAAGATTTCAATCTTCGTTATTTTTTTTATATAGTTTTAGAAAACTCGTGTGTTCTTCACTTTGAAATCTTCAAGATCCAGAATCTCAAGCTCTGACAACGCTGGAAGGAAGGATCAAAGGAGGTGCTTGCAAGTGGAGAAAGATCCTGCTCTAGTTTAGGATCGATATTATGTTGAACAATTTTTCTGATTTTATCTTTTAATGCATGTTTCTGTTTTTCTTTCATCTTTGATTTTCGTTACATGAATATGGGTTTCTAATTTCTTTTCTTTTCTGGGTATGTTAAAAATGATTGGATGAATTTTTGATGTTCTTTGTTACTGTTTTTTTATTTTCATTCGTTTGATTCTTTCACTTTTCAACTCAAGAAATTCATGGGAATGAAACTTGAGTATTTCAACAAAAAGAAATTGGGAAATGGATTTTTGTTAAGTATTAAATGAACCCTTTTGGATTAGGGATAATCAAAGGTGATTTCTGATATAATTTTCTGTAAAGATTCAAGAAGCTTTGGGAAAAGATCTTGAGCCTTAATGTTGATTCTGGAAAGATTCAACTAAACTTGCCGTAGTAATTCAGAAATTGAGATAAACTCGCTGTAGCACTGTACGAAATTTGCAGGAATGCAAATATTTTTGTCATCCATGATTTTTGATATACCCAGAAATCTTTTCATATTCATAAATCATTTTCTTACTTCTAGATTACATTTTGATAACTGATACAGATTACAAAACTCTCTTGTTCTAAAAAAAACCAATTAAATTTCAATTCAAGAATTTTTAATTCAAAAAAATAAAAGGAAAAATATTTCAACCCGTTCCCTGAGAACGATAACTCTTTCTTTCAAAAATTACTACCCAACAGTTTACCCAAGGAGGAATGAGCAACCTAAAGGCACCTAACAACATTCACTCATTAACACAAAGGGAAACAAAGAAAGCTAATAGGGGCAAACGCCTAAAGAAACAACAAACATAAAATAGAAGGGGAGGTGTTTGGGGTACCTATTTAGCAGAGAAGATGAAAATGCAAGAAATGAGTAAGGAAACTAAACCCAGCGTTCTCCGTTGAGCCTCGAAGTGCAATAGCAAGAAATTCAAGAGAAAATAGCAGATGTAAAATGAAGAAAGTGATTGGAGTAAAAGGAAATATGAGCAAAGCACACGAAGAGGCACGAAGTGGGAGAAAAGTGAAGCTAACCGTCATTTGAGCGCAAAAAAGAATAGATGAGGGCAAAATGGAAATTATTTGGGTATGATTAATCGAAATGTTATTTGTGAATTGTTAGAGTTCTTTATTGATAAATATTATTATTTGCAATTACTTGCTCATTATATGCAACAAATTTTGAAACTTACACGGAGATAAAAATTTAAATAATGCGAAATAATTGTGTATTATATACTATATGCAAAGGGGAGTTTATTATATACTAATTACTTTGTTGAAATTGCTTATTGCCCATAATTAATATTATTGCATCATATGTGATAATATATACTTTTGAAATATAAAATAACAAAGCTAACGTTGAAATGTGGACTGAATTGAATCATAATGAATGGAGATGAGATCTAGTTTTATTTCTTATGAACTTTGATCTTGATAACGCGTTAAAGTTAGCTTATAGTTAATGTAGAGAGTATACTTGACAATTTTTTTAGTGGGAGAGATATAATTGATTCTGTGTGATTTTGAAGTTACTGTGAAGTCAATAGGAGGAAATTATTTTTACTTGTATTATATGTGGATGACATAATTCTTAAGCATATTGAAATAGATTTCCTTTTAGCTACACCTCTAACTAAGGACTTAGGCTTATGATGGAAAGGGGACTAGGGTTAATACTTAATAAGTTTGGCTAGGTCTCATCTGCATTCACAATACATTGAAAAATAGACACTCCACAACTTGCATCATCGACAATTGTAATCAGGGAGTGGTGTGAACTGCAATGGAAGATCCTGGTCTTTCAAACCTTGCAGGAATATTAGAGCAAGCAAGAAGCAAGATAGCCTCTGAAGAAATCAAGAATCACGTCTTCAACAAGTAAACCTAAACTCTTTTAGTGTTCTAATTTCATATAATTTTATTTTATGATTTCTTAGACTTGGATTCACTCATTTACACAAGAGGAAACAAAGAAAGCCAATGGGGGCAAATGCCAAAATAAACAGTAAACAAAAAATAGAAGGGAAGTTGTTTGGGGTATGTGTTAAGTCAAGAAGATGAAAATGCATGAAATGCCTTTGGAAACTAAACCCAGAGTTCTCCGTCGAGCCTCGAAGTAAAACAATAGGAACTTCAAGAGAAAATAATAGCTATAAAATGAAGAAAATGTTTAGGGTAAAAAGAAATATGAGTAAAACACACGAAGATGCATGAAGTGGGAGAAATTTGAAGCTAATCGTTGTTTGAGCGAGAAAATGAATAGACGATGGCAAAATGGAAATTTTGTCTAAGGAATAGACACATGCACGCTTCGCGAAGAGCTCTAGGCAAATAAAAGCACACCACGTGGAAAGAAGAAGTGACAAAATCGATCACAAAAGGCAAAATGTCAACTCAAAATGATGACCTGCCCAGAATGAACCTCGAAATCGAGCATCATTAATTAGGTAAAACTCGGTAGAGGAAGGTAACAAGGGCTTAACTCACCTTAGCTACCTTTTAGAAAAGTGTAAGCCAACAGATCGACCTAAGAGCTCGGCCCAATAGCACAAGTCGACGGGATCGACCTAAGTGATCGGCCCAAGCATCAAAGGCAAGTCATGGACCTGACAAATAGTAGTACGACCTGTTCGCTCAGAAGTCGTCCCAAAGGCGAGTTATGCAACAAGTGCAGAACTCAAAAATGAACCTGGCCCAATCAGGATTCACAACAAACCATTGCACCTCAGCAGTCCGAACCCTCGAACTATAGAGTTGGGGTGAAATTGTTATGGACCTAAACAATAGGCTCATATCCCAACAATGTGTAACAAATAAACAACGTAACTAACAAAGGACAAATGGATATGATTCTTATCCTAACAATAAGATAAGTCCTCATAACAATCCTAGAGCAACTAGGGCCTAAGCTCAACCAGGTAATCACTATAAATTGGGGCTAAAGCCATCTGGAATATACTTTTGGCTCATTCTATACTGACTATCACTGTGCACACACCATGTGCCCTGACTGTGTCATTTTTCTATTAGTGCACAATGATCCATAAACCCTTATAGTATCTCCCTCATAAATACCCATGAATATACATATCCAATAGTAACTCACCACTTTTCGGGTGAACATACCCAATCCGCTAAAATTGAACACTAACATATTTAGGGTGTGCATGACAACCATTCTGTTCCCTGACACTGTTTCTTAAAAGAAACAATTCTTTTCTATTTTTGTGCCTTGGAACAATTTCTGAGAAAAACAAATGTGTTTGATAACATATTCTATTTTTAATTGGAGAATGAGAATTGTGTTTGATAACACAACAAATAATATAATAAAAATTTCTATTAAATATAAAAAGTTTTTGGATCATTACTTTCCTTTCCATATGGTGTGGCGGTGGTGGTGGCGTGGAGGTTGTAATAGTGGTGGTGGCGATAATGATGGAGGCAGTGGCAGTAATGGTGGTTGTGGCTGTGGCGATGGTGGTGGAGGTAGTGGCGACGGCGACGATAGTGATGGTAGTGGTAGTGGTAGTGATGGAAATAATGGCGGCGTGGTAGTGGCGACGATGATGATGGTGGTAATGGTTATGACATGTGGTGGTTATGGCAATGGTTGCATCGATGGTGGTTGGTGACGGTGGTGGTGGTGGTGGTGATGATGGCAGTGGCGGTAGTGGTGGCATGGCAGTGGCGGCGATGACGTGGTGATGGTGATGGTGACGGTAGTTGCCGAGGCAATGGTAGTGGTGGTGGTGATGGTGGTGGTGACGATGGCAGTGACAGCAGTGGCTACGATGATGGTGGTGGTGGTTGGTGGCGGTGGCGATGACGGTGATGGTAGTGGTGGTGATAGTAATGGTGGTGATGGGTAGAGGTGGTGGTGATGGTGGCAGTGGCATCATGATGGTTGTGGTGGTGGTGGTGACCACAACACTGGTGGTACAACGGCAACGACGATGGTGGCGGTAGTCGTGTCGGGATGATAGTGGTGGTGGTGATGATGGTAGAGGTGGAGAGTAATTGAGAGACAAATATTTCTCATTTTGTGCTCGGGAACTAGGGGTGTTAACGGACCTAGCCGAGCCGAGCTTTGGTCTTAAAAGGCTAAGCCTGTGTTTAATATGTCAGCCTAACCAAGCCTATTAGCTGTTATGAATATAATTATCGGCCTGTGGCTTGACTTATTTACAAAAAATAAAAGCCAGTTTTAGCATGTTACAAAAAAATAAGACAACAAAAATTTATCCAAATAGAATATACCATCAACAGACTAGTAATTCCATAAATATTACAAATTCAATGTACATCTAAACAACATAATATAGAACAAAATTATTCAAAAAATCTGTTTAAGCAATAAAACGAGGTGAAATGGATTAAGGAGAGATAGAGGGCTACTAAATGTAATATAAAAATATAAAATAAAAATAAAAATTAATATACTAGGCCAGCCTGGGAGACTCTAAGGTCGACCGAACTTTTGAATTGGAGCTTGAGGCCTTTTTATTAAACGAGTTTTTATACAAGTCCAGCATGATTCCAACAACTAATTTTAGACATGTAAGTTCAGGCCTTCACGAGCTGAGCCAAAGACCCCTGATTTATTTACCATCCCTACTAGGAACAAAAAAGTAGAAAATTTTTTATTCTTTTTTTTGTTCCCCAGCACAAAAATTAAACTGGTTCATTCCAGAAAAAAAAAAACCAATTTTATCAAATGAGTTTTTTATCCATTTTTATTTTTGGAAACAGAAATTAAAAACAAATTGATTCTGAGAAAGTTCATTAATAAGAATTGATTTGATTTGATTAGTGTGAATAAACTGATTAATTTATATTAAATGGAAAATTAAATTATCCCCATATTTCACCAAATCTAATTGAATTTTTTTTTATGTTTTAATGTTAAGACACGAAATAAAACTTTTCTCGATACTCAAAACCTTATCGAATGAATATCTAATCAATTTATTTATTTTTTAACATTCAAAACCAAACTTTTGGGGAATACAAGTTTAAGCGGACTCGTAATGGAAGGAAGTGGGTCCCAATGAGTAAAAGCGTGCTATGACATATCTCGTGTGGTCGTGCTCGTGCACGACCCTTACTTTATCTCTCTCCATAATATTTTTAATAAACTAATAAATAAATAAATAAAAGTATATATATATAATAATAATAAAACCAAGAAAATGGAAAAACACATAGGTAGATAACAGAGCACTGAGAAATTGAGAACTGGGCAAATATATATAAATAATATCCAAAGAGAGGTAGAGAGAGAAAGCGAGCGAGCGAGACAGAGGGTGGTTTCTTTTTTGTTGCTTTCTCTGTTTCTCATATGCGGCATATATATAGAATTTTTCTTTAACGGTTACTTTTGTGGCTGGCAAGGAGAGAAAGGACACTGATCAGTGACGACCCCTTTGGTTGCTGCTACTGAAATGGATTACAACAATGACAAGTATGAATATTTTCGCTCTTTTTTTTTTTCTATTTTGGGTCTTTTTCTGTATCTGGGTCTTTGTTTTTGGGAAAAAGGCACACTCTTTGGGAACTGCATTTATGTTTTTCAACACGTTCTTTCTGGTTTTGATGCTCTTCAGAGTTTTTTGTTGTTGTTGTTGTTGTTCTGTTTTTACTTGAGAGATGAAATTTGTTGGGATTTTACTTGTGTAAGTATTTTGTTTATTTAATTGGTTTGTTTATATTTTGGGTTGTTGATTTTCATTTTACTCTTTTTGTGCATTTTTTTTTCTTTGATTTGTTGGGTCAAATACTGGGAAACTGAGAAAGGTCCCTGTAGGTTCAATAATTTACTGTATATTGTTTTTATTTGCTTTCGAGATTGTTCGGTTTATGTTAGATTTTGTGGATGGAGAAAGGATGATGATGATGATGTTGGCGAGTCATCATTTTTTCCCCTTTTTTCTATTGTTTTTGTTTTTCCTTTTCTAATGTAGAATCTGATTGTTCTGTTCCATTTTATTTGTGTGGTGTTTTGCTTGGTAATTAGTGCTGCAGTTTACCATGTGGTCAATCTTTGATCCATTTAATTTGTTTAACTTGTCTGTAGTTCTAATTATGATGTCTACAATCGTTGTCTGAGGACTGAGCTCATCCTACTCTTTATGATTTTTCCACATTTGTTCTGGCACTGGATTCTTTTGTGTTTTCTCCCACATTTTTTCAATGTTGCATGACAAGAATTTGCTTTTTGCTTCATAATAAATGGTGCTAGGGACCCATGGAATTGGCATGGGAAGGATTATTGTCTCGAAAAGACTTCCAATTTTGGTAAGTCCCACTTGTGATTTTGAGTTAAATTAGTCTGAATAATTGATGCCTGATGACAAAATCTTGTTTGAGCAGACATTTCACCAGCGTTGTGGAATGAAGTTCCTCAAAATGAAGAGTTTACCTACGTGTTCCATGATGAAACAACCCCAGTGAAGGCTTGTGGAGATTTTGCATACAATGTTAATAATAATGGTGAGACAGTCTAATGACCGATATGCTCAACTTGAATATATTGTTATTTTTACATTCTATTATTATTATTGTTATCTGTTATCCTTCTTCTTCTTGTATACAATGTTATCCTTTTTAATTCAAATAAGCTGGATTTCAGAATCAAATAATATCCAAAAGGAACCAGAGAAATGTTGGGAGACTTCTTCACAAGTCAAGAGACGGCGTATGCTACGATTCAATACACGAGATGGGGATCATTTCCTTTCAAATGAACAGATGTCATCAGCATATTTGAAATTAAATGTTAGTGCTAGTAGCTTTTACCTGGACTGACTTTTCATACCCATAGCATAACAGCTTAGATAATTCTAGCCACATGAAAAATAACAAGTTCAGATCTGCTTTTAATTTGTTCAAATATGTATATTTTTATTTAACAAAATCCACGTTAGTTTACCATTACATTGTTGTTTAGGGAAGGAATACATCATATCTTGGGGTAAGTATCCTTTGTTTAACTTTTCTTAGTTCTTGCTGTTAAATTTCTCTTTTCCATTATTAGATTTGATAATATCCTTAATGAAATGATTGGCTCTGATGTATTGGTTTGTGGTACCACCTGTATTGCTTCATCTGTAAAGTAGAGCTTATTCAAAGAACCCTGTTTTAATTTAAACATTTGGGATGACTGTTAAAGTTTGATAATTTGGTGTTTGGTTCAAATCTGTGTTAGAATATCTTCCATCCCTTATATTAATTATTTAGTGATCTTCTCTATTGTTATGGATCTTTGTCCTTCAAATAAGGTTTAGTGTCCTTGTCTTTTGGGTTCATCAACAATCTTGATTCTTTTATTATTCCTTCAAGAGTTCATGATTTACAGATAGTCAGCAGTAGCAGTCTAGCACTTAAAAACAATATTGCTATTCTTTAATACAAAAATATTTTGTTTTGTTTTTCTTGGCAAATGTGTCCCCTAGTTTATTGATTTCAATGAGGTGTTCCTTGAGTTAATAATTGTTCTGGCATTGTGGTTTTGCCTGATTGGATATCTGTTACATTATGTATATAGGGGGAGGAGGACTCAAATGAGGATGTTTTTCAAGAAATGTCACAATGGGTGTCTGGTGCATCAGGTTTATGTTTTGCAAGATTCTATTTTGAATATTCTTCTTTTTTGGATGGCTTTGATAATTCATTTGGATGTTTAGTTCTGATCTTTAACCAATCATAATGGAATATGCATTAGGAAGTGAATCTGCTTCCAATTTTGAGGACCTCGCGGTAGCTGAAGGGTGGCTTGCAGATTGCTTTAATGATGCTGAAATGCAATTCTGTCCTGAGGATATGTATGCTTCTAAGGATCATCACTAATTTATGGCATATATTTATTTATTCACAATAACCACATGATTATGTTATTTGACTCAGGAATTTTTCTGGGGCAGATGATGTTCATATTGATGTTGCAGGTATGCCACATTGTCTTCCGTTCACAATTGTCTTCTAATTTTGTTTACTCCTTTCTCCTTTTTTCTTTCGTTGTACATTGAATCTTATTTGAAAAAATTATATGCTACTGTAGAGCTGTGCAACTTCTCACCAGCGTATGAACAAAATGGGGTTCAGCATCAAGTTACTCAAACCCCCAGAAATATTATCTTCAAAGGTTCGGCTTGTTTTTTTTGTTGATATTGTCTTTCTTGCCAGAGAGAGAGAGAGAGAGAGAGAGGGGGGGGGGGGGGGGGCTTGGAGCAGCAGTAAGGTAGCTCCTTGTGATCGGAAGGTCACAGGTTCGAGTCTGGGAAAAAACCTCTTTGTAAATAGAAGGTAAGGCTGTGTGTACAATTGACCCTCACTCTAACCCTCCCAAGTTGGTAGCCTTGTGCATCGGGGTTTTCCTTTTTATTGACTTGCTTGCTTGTTTAATTGTACTGGATATCTGCTTAATTTCTCATCTACAAAAGACCCTCCAGCTACATAGACATGAAATTGAATTCTCTTGTATGCTATATGCTGATAGTGGTGCATTCATGAGACATGTTAAGTTAACTTGCTTTTGCAAGATTCGTGTTTTTACTCCTAAAGCTGGGATCTTTTCAGTACTGTCAAATGCAAAAGATCCTTATGCCAGGAATTATAGTAGATAATAGTTAATGGCTTGAAATATTTTTGACATAAAAAGAAGTTCTGACTCTCTTTCACATGTATAGGTCGGAAATCTCTTATAACAACTCCTACAAAGTTGGCTGCTTCTGTGGCCTATCCGTTTACCTTCATTAAACCCAGCGGCACAGGTGGAGATGTCACCCTGGAGGAAATAAACCAGCGCATTCAGTCTCCAGCTCCTTCGAAATCGAAGCAAATCAGGGAAGATCCATCAGCATACCCCAAATCAGCCTTTTCAGGGAAGCCTGTAGTTGGAAAAACAAAAATCCGCACTGAAGGTGGAAAAGGTAGCATCACAATTATGAGAACTAAAGGCTAGGTAAAGGTAAGTTGTTCAGTATAATTGTCTCACCCCATTAACTTGTGGGGTTGACTTCATTCTGTAAAATATCTGGCAGATTATAGTTGATACTGCAACTTTGGTTTTCTATTAACTTTCATAAGTGATAAGTTACACCACCTTAGTGTTTATATTCTAATGGGGGCCTTGGTAGATGTTTTTGTTTGAGCTAAGTATTGAATGAGAATACTGATATCAGTCTCCCCAGAACCTTTGCTTATGAAATGACAAGTTTTTGTAATTGAATCAAACAGATTTTAGTTTTATGCCTTTCTTCCCAAGTTTTGTATCTCAATTTCATGGATGCATTTGTTGCAGAAATCAAGGTTTTTAATCGTAATACGTATTGTGCATCGTTTGATTATTTTTTTGTTGTGTATAGTGAATGTTATCAAATTGTAAGATTCAGAAACATAATAAAAAATAACTTAAAAATATAAATTATCATATAAATCTCATTCTAAGTCTTCAATTTCTTTCTCTTTGTTTGTATTGTAGCTCTTTGAAAACTTTTCCGAGACTCTGTTTTCTTGTGCTTAATTATGTTTATTTTATATTGTATCAATTTTACTAAAGACCGAAGACATTTGTATTAATTTGAATATTTTTTATTGTTTCCCTAATTAATAGTTAGTTTCGAGATTCATTTTTGAATTTGAATCACAAATTATCTCTTTTTTCTTTCCCCAATTAATAGTGATTTTTTTAAAAGAAAAATTAATTGAAAATCTTAAATTTTGGTTTGATTTTTGAATCATAAATTGTGATATTATACACGATTCGATATTGACTCATGCGATGCAATGATTCATGGTCCGATGCAAGACCAATTCTGACACAGACAATCGATTCATATCACTCAGGTATCGTTCAGCTTTTATATCATATCGTATCAGGATAATATGTTAACGAACTCACTCGAGCTTTGGTCTTAAAAGGTTAAGGGCCCATTTGCATGAGTTTTTTTTCTTCAAAAACTGTATTTTTTTTTCAAGAAAAAAAGCACTTCTCGTTTTTAGTTCGTTTGGATGTCTGCTGTTAAAAAAAGCAGAAGTCACAAAAAAAATCAAAAACTTACTTTTTCTAGAAGCTAAAAATTTTAACTTCTAAAAAAAGTAAAAGTCAAAAGCCAAATATGTTTTTCAAAAACTAAATATTTTTATAAAAATATAAATAACTTTAACTTTTATAAAAAGTACTTCTAAAATAAGGAAGAGATAAAAGTTACTTTTTTGAGAAGCTCAAACAAACAGGCTCTAAGTCTGTATTTAAATGTGTCAGTTTGACCAAGCTTGTTACCTGTTATGAATATAATTATCGGCATGTGGACTGACTTATTTACAAAAATTAAAAGTCAGGTTAAGCCTGTTAGCCTATTTAACAAAACTGAGACAATAAAAATTTATCCAAACAGAATATACAATTAATAGCACAAGTAATTTCAGAAATATTTATAAATTTAATGTATATCCAAACAGGATAATACAAAACAAAATCATTCAAAACCTATGTTTAACTAATAAAATGGGGTGAAATGGATTGAGGATACAGAGAGGGCTATTTCAAGTAATATAAAAATTAAAATAAAAAATAAAAATTAATATACTAGGCCAGTTTGAGAGGCTAAGAGGCTCTAAGGCCGAGCTTTTGAATTGGAGCCTGCGACCTTTTTATTAAACGAGCTTTTATACAAATTCAAGTCTAGTTCCAACAATCAATTTTAAACATATAAGCTCAGGCCTTCACGAGCCGAGACAAAGGTCCCTGAAAGGCCGCTGGTTCGTTTACGACGCCTATATATCATACATCATTCGATACTAACTATTATTGCAGAAATTGCATGTCTAAGCTTGCACGTATGTCTATTTTATATTTCATTATTCCTTTTTCGTTTTTCTTATTTTGAGCCTGATATCAATTAAAAATTACTTTAAAGGGAAAAATATTAAGAAAAATGGATAAGCTGATTGTGTTCTTATGCAGGTATTTTGTTCATGATTAAAAGGGTAAATAAATCCTTTAACATGCTTTTAAATTGTGAGTTAGCTAGTAATATAAAAAGACATGGGGTGCGCTGGGGAAAAAATACAGATTGTATGAAACAATTAGAATGTGTGCTTATTTTATAAATTACAAAAGAAAGTATACTTAAATAAAACAATAAAAAAATTAATTAAAATGATAGGAGGAATATATTACTTTATTATCGTTGTCCCAAGCATAAGAAGGTCTTTCAAAAAGTTGTTCCTACGTTTGATGGAGACAAAAAAATTTCATTTTTGTCCACTGTTTAAGCATTTTTTTTTTCATGAATATTTTTAAAATTAAAGCTACAATAAGGAGTTTTGTGTTGTATTATCCCTGATGTTTTTTTTAAGCAAAGTCAAACAAATCTAGCACAGCTGGTTAAACTTTCTGTCCATTTTAGTTGTGGTTTGAGTTTGATTGGGCATGAAATTTGTCTCTCCTAATTTATTTATTTATTTCAAAAAAAAAAAAGTGCTTTGTTCAAAACTCTTAAAATAGTTGAGGCAACTCGCATAACAATCAGATTAATAAAGATACCAAAATTCAATGGACAAAATCATTTTAACAGAAAGAAATATCACATTGATTTTCAACAGCCTGGCTTATAAAAGCAGCAGCGGAAATGGGTTTGGTGAGAAGGTCAGCAATTTGTTCAGTGCCAGGGATGTGTTGAACGAAAACTTGCTTTTGGATTACACGATCCCTTACAAAGTAGAGGTCAAGTTCGAAATGTTTAGTTCTACTATGGAGAATGGGATTTTCAGCTAACATGACAACACTTGCATTGTCACAGAAAACAGTTGGAAGAGTTGTACAAGAAATGCAAAGTTCATGAAGGAGAGATTGAAGCCAAGTAATTTCTGCCAAGGTAGAGGCTAAGCTACGAAACTCAGCTTCTGTGCTGGACCTCGACACAGCATGTTGCTTTTTGCTTGACCAAGATATAAGATTTGAACCAAGATACACACAAAAACCACTTGTGAATTTTCTATCATCAATGTCGGATCCCCAGTCAGAATCACAGAAGGCAAGTAATCGAGAATCCTTAGATTTGTGAAATATAAGACCATATGTTCTAGTGCCAGCCAAGTATCTCAATATTCTTTTGACAGCTTTCCAATGAACTTCAAGTGGTTTGTGCATGAATTGGCTAACTTTGTTAACAGCATAGGAGAGATCAGGTCTTGTGATAGTTGCATATTGTAGTCCACCAACAATGGAGCGATATAGAGTAGGATCTGAGAAGGCAGTGCTTCCTTCCATGGATAATTTCTGACCTGTAAGCATTGGGGTAGGCATGGACTTTGCAGAATTTATAGTAGCTTTTTCCAAAAGATCAGTAATGTATTTAGTCTGACTAAGATGGATGGTTGTGGGAGAAGTGTAGACTGCTTCTAGACCAAGAAAATAATGAAGTTGACCAAGATCTTTAATTGAAAATATGTTGTTGAGTTGAGATATAAGAGAGGAGATTTCAGATGTGTTGTTGCCAGTAATGAGTATGTCATCAACATATACAAGAATGTAGGTGGTGGATGTAGGAGTGAACCTTGTGAATAAAGAGGCATCGAATTTGGTGCTATGAAAACCAAACTTTTGTAAGGTATGATTGAGAGTATTGAACCAAGCACGAGGAGCTTGTTTGAGTCCATAGAGAGCTTTGTTCAATTTGCACACAAGTTGAGGATTACTGCTAGGGAAACCATCAGGTTGCTGCATGAAGACATCTTCATGTAAGGTTCCACAAAGGAAAGCATTATTGAAGTCAAATTGTCGAATGATCCATCCATTAGATAGAGCAATGGAGAGAATGAGTCGAATGGTGGATAGTTTGATGACAGGGCTGAACACTTCAGTGAAGTCAAATCCTTCCCTTTGTTGAAAACCTTTAGCAACAAGGCGAGCCTTGTACTTTTGAATTGTGCCATTTGGTTATCTTTTGATGCGAAAAATCCACTTGCAACCAATGGGTTTGATGTTGGGTGGAGGAGGAACAAGAGTCCAAGTACCATTTTTAATGAGAGCATGGAATTCTTCGGTCATAGCCTGCTTCCAATAAGTACAGTTAAGTGCTTGAGATACATTTAGAGGCTCAGAATTGAGAAATTCAAATTGTGAGCCAAGTAAGGTTGTAGCATATGTCTTTGCCTTGTGAATTCCAGATTTGCTTCTGGTTTGCATATGATGAAAGTTATGAGGAGAAGAGTGTGGAACAGATTGAGAAGAGGAACTATCAGTAGCAGTAGTGGGAGGAATTTTAAGTGAAGACTGATGTATAGAACCTGAAGTAGGAAGACTAGACAAAACATTAGTAGCACCTGTTGATGTTGTAAAAGGTGTAGAATGACAAGATGTAGTTGTGACAGCAGGTAGAATATGAGATGTAGTATGTTTTTGGAATGCAGGGTATCTTAGGAATGGAAGAAGGAAGATATGTAAAGGATGTAGGTGAAGTAGAAGTGTTAGAAAATAAAAAAGTGTAAGGAAAATCAACTTCATCAAAGATGACATCTCTAGAAATAAAATTTTTCCTGTAGGGGAAAGACATTTGTAGCCTTTTTGATTGATAGCTTAGCCTAAAAACAAACATCTATGGGATCTAAAGTCTAGTTTATGTTTGTTATAGGGTCGAAGTAAAGGAAAGCATGCACAACCAAAGACTTTCATAAAGTTGTAGTCAGGTTTGTTATGATGAATTAATTCATAAGGAAATTTATAATTTGTAACAGGTGAAGGGAATCTATTAATAAGGTAAGTGGCAGTAGAGAAAGCATCTTCCAAAAGTGTAAGGGAAGTTTGGCATTAGATAAGAGTGCTAAACCAACTTCTGTTATGTGTCTATGTTTTCTTTCAACTCTTCCATTTTGTTGATGAGAGTAGGGACATGTGAGCCTATGAGTAATGCCATGAGTTTGCAAAAATTGAGTGAAAACATGAGATAGGTATTCTTTTCCATTGTCAGTTTGAAGAGATTTTATTTTTAAACCAGTAAGAGTTTCTATCATGGATTTGTATTGTAAGAAAGCATGATAAACCTGTGACTTATTTTGAAGAAGATAATTGCAGTTGTAACGGGTAAAAGCATCAACAAATAAGACATAATATCTGCTGTTAGAGGATCCAGAAATAGGAGCTGGTCCCCACACATCCGAGAAAACTAAATCAAGAGGAGCAGCATAATAAGTAGTAGATGGAAAATGAGGTAATTGGTGAATTTTTCCTAAGCAGCAAGCTTCACAAACAGAAGTGGTAACTGTGCTTTTATTATCAGAAACTGGAAAATTACATTGTTTCAAGACAGAATTAACAATTTTGGAGCTAGCATGGCCTAATCTTTTATGCCACAGCTCAAAAGGAACACATTTAGAGTACAAAGCCATAGGGGGTTTAGTTACATATGGCAATTTATTTACTAAAACATTCAAAAATTGATAGAGGCCATCTTTAAGCTTGCCTTTGAGGACAATGTCCTTAGTGACCTGAGATTTTACAAGGCAATAATCAGGAAAGAATTCAAAGTAAACTTTGTTATCTCTAGCAAATTGAGATACACTTATTAAGTTCTTGGTTATGTAAGGCACATGTAAAATATTTTCATGTTTAAATGTGAGATGAGATGCAGATGAGGTTAAGAAAGAGTTTCCAACATGTTGAATATGCATACCTGCACCATTGCCAATGTGGACTTGCTCAGAGCCATTGTACTCAGAGCTAGAAGAAAGATTACCAAGATCATTGGTGAGATGATGAGTGGTTCCAGAATCTGGATACCAAGGGTTTTCTGTAAGGGATGCATGTCCTGCTATATATGCCTTAGGATTATGAAAGGAAGGAGGTGGAGGTGGAGGAGGATTTTGATTTTGGTTGTTTTGTGATGATGGTTGGTAGTTGGAATCAAATCTGTAGTAGCATTTCAAAGCTGGATGACCTGTTCTTCCACAGATTTGGCATTGCAGACGATTTTGATTCCAAAATTGACCTTGAGTTCTACCACCTCTAAATCCGCGACCTCCTCTGCCTCTTCTTCCTCCAAAGGTTCTTCCTTCATTGCTGTTGAATTTGTTGTCCTGCTGTATGTTGCTCTGTGTGACATTAGCTTGAATTGGTGTAGCATAATTCTTTTTGAATCTTTCTAGCATTTCCTCTTGAGCAAGAAGGAATGCTTCCAATTCGATTATAGAAAAAGGTGGAGATCTTGACATAGCAGAAGTGATTAAAGGTGTATACTCTTCACTCAATCCATCAAGAATTGCTTTTGAATATTCAACATCTGTTATTGGAAAACCGACAACTCCCAAAGAATCAACAATCTTTTTGATTTGAAGAAGATATTCTGATGTTGGTCTTTTCTTTTTGATGGATTTCAACTGGTTTTTGAGTTGTTTGACTTTTGCTTGTGTGTGAGAAGCAAAGTAGACCTGAAGTCTTGTCCAGATTTCATGAGCAAACCTGCATCCCACCATCCTGTTCTTGAATGATATGTTCATAGAGGAGAGTAGCCAAGATACAAGAAGATGGTCTTGTTGGTGCCAGGTTGCATAGTCTTCGGATTCTTTTTCATTTTCTTGATCTGCTTCGGTTGCAAATCGAACAGGAACCTTTTCTTTGTTGAGATGATTCTGCAGGTTGTGCCCATGGATTGATGCAAGAGCAAGTTGTTCCCAGGGAAGAAAGCTTTCCTCATCAAGTTTATCAGCAATCGGGTTTGAAAAAGATTTCATGATGAGCTTTACTGATTTTGCGATTTCAGTGCTTGTAGAGGACCTTGGTGAAGATTGAGGTGACTCCATGGATCGTTGTTAGCTCTAATACCATGTGAGGTATCAGACTATGAAGATGAAAGGGATTCACACACAGTGTGAAGAGAAAACAAATGAATAGTAAAGGAGACTGAATGAATACTTTTGTATATTGATCTATGTAAATGATACACGAGTGCTGCTATATATAGCAGATGAGAAACTAAAGAATAACTAAAATAACAGTCTTTAACTAACTTTAACTAATCATAACTAACTTTAACTAATCATTATCTATTATATTTGAATAATTACAATTTATATTGCTTTAAATTTTGTTATTAGAATCGTGAAATCTCTAAGAGGAGGCTTTTATTTTTATCATTCTTGTAATTGTATTCATAAAACATATAATTCTGAAATTTAATTTTTATCTATTAGTTTTACATTGTTAGTAGGTATTTTGTATAATCCCAGACCGTATAAACCCACATGAGAAGCACCTTTTCATGCGGAATAAAGTGAAGGCCTAGTGAAACTTGTCGGGAACATAACCTATATTTATCTGAAACTCTTTGTGTACCCAATTTATGTAAGAATTTAGTTTTGTTATCTAAACTAGATACACTTCCAATTTTTATTTTTCAGTTTGTTAAGCATAACCATCTCATTAGCATTGGCATTTTTTGTTATAGTTTATTAAAAAAGGAATTCGGATAGTTTTTATGCCTAAGCTCTTTTATCTCTTCATCATAATATTAACATTAAACGTAATTTAATGAATAAACGATTAAATTCTTCTGAATTTAGATTTTATTAACCTAAACATTTGTGTGTTATAAGAAAGGAGATACAAAAAACACTCCACTTCTTCAAATTGTGCACACATGTATTTGTTGACCTTTTGATGTTATTTTATTGTTCTTTTTTCTCCGACTATTCGTGGTATGAGTATGACTATGTTTATTTACTATATGAGAGATCTCAAGCAACGGATGTCTTCGAAATCAACTAGAATGAAGTAGAAACGCAATCGAGTGTGTTTGATCTAAGAGGATCAAGAGTGTCCAATTAGAGATTAGTATGCTTGCAGATACTTATGAGAGAGATATTGTAAAGGGTAGTAGATTACTTTGCACAAAAGAAACTAACAGGAGTGTGCAAAAAACTGGTTCACTTGCCCTACCTTTGATTTGACCTTGACTTGATTTATAAATACCTATTTTTTTTTTAACTGAGTTTAAATACTGACCCACTTTTATTTGAGTCAGTTTTAGACCTGACTTGTTTTAATAATGACCTATTGACCCAAAACTTGACTCATACCCATTATATGAAAAAAAAAAAAAGAAAAACACAATTACGTTAAAAGAAAAGTTTTAACGAAAAACAATTGCGTCAAAATTTTTTACGAAAAATATTTCCATTAAAATTTTTTGCAAAATTTTTTGAAAAAAAACTATTTTAATCAAAATTTGTGACTACAAATATTTCTGTAAAAAAATTTGATGAAAATATTTTTTTAGTCAAATTTTTTTACGGAATCTAAATTTCGTTAAAATATTTCACAAAAAACATATTCATCAAAAAATTCGACTAAACACATTTCCATCGAAATTTTTTGACGGAAAAAATTTTCATCAAAATTCTTTACAGAATTCAAATTTCGGCGAAAGTTTTCGACGGAAATATTTTCGTTAAACTTTTTGACAAAAAAAAAATTTGTCGAAATTTTTAGCGAAACACATTTCCATAAAAAAATTTCGACTAAATATTTTCGTCAAGTTTTTTGATAAAAAAACATTCCCATCAAAATTTTCAACGGAACACATTTCTGTAAAAAAATTTCGTAAAATTTTTTGACGAAAAATATTTCGATAAAAAATTTTGACCGAAAAAATATTCTGTCCAAATTCTTTAGAGAATCTAAATTTCGTCGAAAGTTTCGAATGAAACATTTTTCTCAAAACAATTTCTGTCGAAATTTTTGTCAAAACACATTCCCATCAAAATTTTGAACGAAAAATATTCTGTCAAATTTTTTGACAGAATTCTTTTTTCATTTAAAACATTTGGTGGAGGAAATCATTTTCGTCAAAACTTTTGACGAAAACTAAATTTCGTCGAAAATTTCGATAGAAAATTTATTTTTGTAAAAAAATTTATTAGAGAAAAATTTTGTCGCTTTTCGACAAAAAGTATTCCGACGAAAAAATAATTTTGTGACGAAATTTTCGTCGTTTGCAACGTAGAAATTTCATGAGTTTAAAAAATAAATCAATAACTATAAAAAAATAAAATTAAAAACATTTTTTGAAACCAAATCAAAAACGGGTCAGGTCGAATTTGACCCACTTAAGAAATCAAGTCAGGTCCGATCCGACCCAGTTCTAAACTAGTTCAAAAAAATTCAAACCAAGTCAGACGTGACTTGGATCAAATTAAAGTGGGTCGGGTCAAAATACCTGACCTATAAAAACCAAGTTGGGTCAAGTCGGCACAAAAAACTGACCCGACCTGACCCATGCACACCCCTAGACATAAGCATAGCGTGGGGTGTATGCACAATGAAAATTAAGAGTAAATATAGTGTAAGTCAGTAACTGGTTGGCTTAAACCTTTATTTATAGATTGGTTAACCGGTAGAAGCAGAGTTTTGATCACCTTAAGATTGTTGGGAAGCTTTATATTCTATCTCCTAATGATGTGATAAGGTTGTTACCTATATCTCTTTTAGCTAGATGTATGTTGTGAAGTTGTTAAGATGTTGGCCTATAAGATGGATCTATAACAATTGCCCCCCAGTCTAACAGTATGAGCGTTCGGGTTATTGGGCTATGATGTTTCATCAAGCATCCTGACTAAGTTCGGGTCTGTTTCATCTGAGGCTCCGTTCGGTGGATATTACCCTTATCTCTCTTAGCTAGTGTTGTTTTGCGTATGTCCCTCAGTTTATTAGAGGCCATCAACTCGACCCCTGTCTTAGCGCGATCCCGTGCTATGAGTCGAGTCTATCCTTCAGCTCATCCTCATCCTCTCTACGCTGCCCATTCTCTTGGTACTTGTGTTGCTCAAGATCTCCCTTGTTTTGGTTGAGGAGTCTATTTTCCAGTTCGTCCATCCTTCAAGCATCAATCTGGTTCTGAAATAAGAACTTGTTCTCTGTCTCCTCCATCTTTTGCAAGATTGCGTGGAGGGAAGTATGGGTTATGTGATCGTCCCCAACTTCCTATATATTCAGCTGGACATGGTGGCGGTGGGGATCAGACGAGATGGGCTGATCCTGGGCATATATTGATTCTGAGTGGGCATCGCTAATGTGGGAGCCATTCATCTCGGCAATGTGGCTAGGCTCCTGCTATGCGTGCGAGCAATTTTGTGGCTGCTTTTGGCGGCAGCTCTGGGTTGGCGGCAATGGCTATAGAAAAGAAAGCCTATCCCTATGGTTAAAGTACAATGGGAAGGCAGGATTCCTAAGGAAGCTGCTTGGGAGCTAGAGGACGGGATTCTCCAACAGTATCATGAGTTAATGGACATGTATGTTCTTTATTTTGAGGTCAAAATTCCTAGGAATGAGTGAATATAACAACCCATATTATCAAGTTGTGTAAATGGGAATTATGTAAGGATATGAAGAGATTAATTTGATAGATATGAATAAGAATTCAATTCTAGCCAAGTCATTTAGGGACCGAAATATAATTATGAAAAGTATAGGGGTCAAAGTGAAATTATGGGAAAGTTTAGGGACCAAATTACAAATATGTTAAAGTTGGCATAAACTTAATTATGATGTCATAATATGAATATTTAGTAAATTTGGTGTGTTGAAAATGTTTTTATTAAGTGTTAATTCAGTATAGAAATTAAGTTATGATATTGTGAAGTTTTAGGGACCATTTTGTAATTTTTAAGAGTCTAGGTCATAATTTAGTCAAAAGCTTCTCTTGTAAGACGTAAACACTTAGGATATTTTCTATACTCATCTTCTTCCTTCGTGTTTCATGTCCTGGCTGAGAGCAACATAGGAACCAAGCTTGAAAACCTAACTTCACTTATAGCCATCAAAACACCATGGAACTTGAATGAAACTTGTTTAGTTTTTCATGGAGATTAAGAATCCCTAATCATCTTCCTTAGAAAAGCCTTGGTTTGGAAGATTTCTTCATCTCTTCCCTTCGACCAACATGCAACCATGGATGCTAGGATGATTTATTTTGATATTTTGAAGCTTGAAGAATGGTCCTTGAGTGATTTGGAGCATATCTATGGTGAGAAAACTAAATCTAAACCAATGATTATTGAAGTTGATATTCTAAGTTATGGTGATTTTGATGTTGGATATTATTCTTTGATGGTTGTAGTGTTGAATGAATTAAACTATAGCCATTGGAAGGTTGTAATGTGGATTAATCCACTAGGTCACAATTTGATCATTGCTTGAATGTGAGACTTGGAAGTGTGTTTGATCTTGGTTGATGTTGGGAAGCTAACTGTAGGTTCATTTCAAGCATTTGTAAGGTAAGGAAAGCCTTGCTTTTATGCAGTTTCATGATGATTCCCAACATGGTTTTGGCCAATGGTTGGATATATATGTTGGAAGCTTGTTAAAAATTAGTTGATACTTGGAAGCTAATTCTAGTGTTATTCCAAATGTTGTTAAGGTGAGAAAACCTTGTTTTTATTTGGTGTTTATGTTAAATTCATAATGTGATCAATCTTGGATATTTGGGATATTTCATTTTGACTTGATTTGTGCTTAAAATGGCATGGTAAATTTAATAAGAAATAATGTGTAATGAAGGAAATATGATGAAACCAACTTAAACACCATATTCGAAATTTGATGAAGAGTTAAAGTGTTGAATTTTGGTATTTTAACACTTGAAATGAACCTTATGGTATTGGTTGTTATTGGTTGAGAATCTAGGTTTAGAACAAGTGACATTATGTTAGAAGATCAAGCTTTGAATTAAACAAGTATTGGAATCCTAGTTCTTAACTAATCAAGAATAGGGTAAGTATGTTTAAGTGAGTTTGTTGTGATATTCTGACTATTAGGTCAATATTTGTTGTATAATGTGAATTAATGACTCCAATATCATACTTGAAATAGGTGATTTTGGTGTGGAAGTCATTTGGGTAAGCTTTCTTGGATTGCAAGTAACCTTGGAAGGACAGCTACAAGAGGCCAGCTCTTGATTTAAGAGTTTTACTCCTTCTTTGTTGTTCCACCATGGTCCAATGGGATTATGGTTTTGATGTCTGTAGATTGGATGAATGTTAGATACTTAGCATAGTTGCACTCATATAAATATGTATATTTGATGATTTGATTTGTGGTTCTTAGCCAATGAACACATATATATTACTTTCCGTGAGGACCAAAGCTCTTGGAAGAATTTGTTATCTTCCATGAAGATCAAGGTGCTTGGATGAATTTGTTACCTTCCGTGAGTACCCAAGTTCTTGGAAGAATTTTTCAAGACTATCCGTGGGAGGACTCAAGCCCCTGGAAGTCGTATTTTAGTCATGATATATATGATGTCTTCTATACTTTGATATATGACCTTTCATGTAGGAGTGAACTCATAGGTGAAGAACTGCTCTATAAATCCTGAGTTTACTGAGATATTGTAATCTCACCCCGTTTGGGGAACATGTTTCATATAACATCCCAAGCACTGACAAGGGCGGGAAGTGATTGCCGGTGCGAAAGGGCACAGACAAAAAGAGACTCCGAGTAGGCTTCCAGCGGGGGTACATGAATGAATCAAATCAACACCCGAAAGAGAAAGATTCTAGAAACTATGTAGGTATGAGACTAAACAATTGGGTTAGCTTATAAGAATTAATAGATAATACCTATATTAACAAAATGCATCTACTTTTTCGTAGCCCATAACGAAAGAACTTCATAGTCAAGCGTGCTTGACTTGGAGCAATTCTGGGATTGGAGACCTCCTGGGAAGTTTCTCAGGAAGTGTGTGAATGTGGACAAAGCACGCTGAACTATCTTGTGTTAGTTTGTGGGGACGGCTATTAATCCTGAAAGTCATCGGGCGTTATATTTCAAGTACCACAACAGCAGGAAAGGGGGCCTCACAGGGCAAGAGGCCCGCACAGGGTTAGAGGACCCAGTTGTGTTGGATATTTAGTTTGAGGAGGACTGTATACATTATTTTGGATCAAGATGTATGATCATGCACTAATGTATATAGTCTGATGTATATTTTGAGAGATATTTGTATATATGATGTATATTGTTTGTAATTAAGGCATGTGTGGCCTTTATACATTTATATGCTTTTGATATTGACATGTATATGAATGTATGTCCGATATGTCAGATGATGTAATTATTGGCACAAAGTCGTTTTCTGTATGAATCCATGGATGGATTCTAGGTCCATTGTAGTTGGACTGTTTGGTATTTTGTCTGGACTATGTTATCTGGTTTTCAAGTACCATGTATGACAGTGGGAAATTATCCATGGATGTCCACTTTATAGCCAAAATGTTGTCTGTGATATTCTATCTGGGATGGTATGTGTTATTATACTCGGATAGTTATTAACCATTAATTATGGTTACAAAGATTCAAGTAAGAATTATGTACAAATATGGGACTGTACAATTTACAATAATACGAAAAATATACAATATGCATGGCAATACATCAGGTAAAAAGAAAAAGGGAAAAATTAAGTCACATAGTTACATAGGTTATTAGTAATGCTTTGTTTAAATTTTTCTATTATTTGTTAAGTATGTTGGGCTTTAAATACCGCATTGCATGTTAATTAACCGGCTCGAGACGGGTCGTTACACTGCACGATGGTTGATAGTTGTTCACCATCGCCAAATAGGAACCAAAGTTTATTATTTCCCATAGACAACGCCAATGTTCGTTCTTGATATTTTTATATAGGATCAGTACGTTCGTAGATATCTATGAAAAGGACATCGTAAGGGGTCATAAATCACTTTGCATAATGGAAAATGTCATAGCCAAAGTATAAAGTATGTGAGTATAACACCTCGCATTTCTAAGTTTTAAAATATTAAATGAGAATTAAAGAGAAGGAATAGTGAAAATCCTGAGTATAAGGCCAAAATACAAAGAAAGGGCAAAACAGTAATTAGCCATGCACACAACCCTAGGAAGATAAAATTGAGTAGAGGGTCTAAGATGATAAAAAGAACCCTGTAAATGGATTCAGAACGAAAAATCGAGTGGATAGGAAAATTTGGAAAAAATTGATGAATAGTAATTTTTCCAGTGTAAAAATGTTGCGGTATAATTGTACCGATAAGCGTGAAATTTTATCAGTATTTTTAGGAAACAAAAATATGACATGAACGAGAAAATACATAGGTAAGGAATTTGTGGTTGAAATTAGTGATTGATTAAAGTTAAATCGCGTGTAGGACCCACCTATGGCTTAAGTGACTTAAAAGTCACATTTACATGATACATTCTCTCTCCTCTTCTCCCTTCTTCCCCGTAGATCAGCCCTCCCCCTTCCATTTTCGTTTTTTTTATTTGTTTTGTTTGATTTCTTCATAACTTCATCAATTCTTAACCGAATCGGACGATTCTTGTCTTGAAATTCGATGGAAATCACAATCTGAACCCGTTCCACCGATTAGTTTCCCTTGAAACCCTCTCTATGGTGAGAAAAGAACCATATACAGCCACGAAATTCTTAGGGTTTTTGTGATTTTGGGGTTGATTTCTTGAGCCATTGCTTGTGGAGTTCTAGGAGGAGTCTTGTGACGTAATTGTGGGTAAGTTTCAACACCCCTCATGGATTGATTTGAAGATTTATTTTCGAATTTGTTTATGAACCCTAAAGAGGGCTTGTTTGATTTGTGATGTTAGAGAGCTCAAATAGAAAATGTGTATTAGATGATAATGTCTTAGAATGATGTGTTAGAGCTAGAAATGCCATGAAAATTATTGGTGAAAAATATGGTTTTGTAACTTAGAAAATTTTGAGGTTGTCATGACTTTGAATTTTGAAAATGTGTTAGGATTGTATTGGTGAGTTGTTGTATGATTATATGTTGATATAATGGGATTGTATGAGGTGTGGAATGGTTAAAATTGGGTGAAAATTCCTTGGAATGGATTACGTGCAATTCAGCCTTTAAAGGGAAATTAAGGAATGAATGTTGTTGGAAATTATTTGAGTGATGTATGATGTGCTCAATGGTACTTAGATGGGTTGTGTGGTGGTTTAAAGGTTGTAGAATCAATGAAAAATGATTGAAGGTGTTAATTGCCATAAAGGATCCTAGAGTAAAATATTAGGCAAAACATTGTTTAAAAGACGTAAAGTGAAAAATGGCACTTGGTATGGCCTTTTCGCAACCTGTGGAAGTATAATAAAATGAGAAAGAAAATTTAGAAAAATAATTTGTGAAATAAGCCTTAAGAGGCCGAACCTACAAGGTGTAGGAGTGAAATTTGACGTTTTTCGTATTTTGATGGAATTGCCGTGTACTGACGATTCGTACATGGTTACTGTAGGTTGCCGTACGTCGATTTGAACACCGAACCGTGAGTCGGTGGATTGCCCTTGGTCCTGGACCAAGTGAGATTGAGGTAAGTGGTTGAATCATGCTTGTATTGTTGTAAATTGCATGCATTCGTATGAGTTTTGAGTAATTGGGAACGTCCTATGTGTAGGCGTTCTGTTGAGTAACAAACTTGGAACCTAAGCTGCTGTGGAGCTAAGTGGAGTAACATATTGAGGTAACCTCTTGGTACTGGGGCTTGTTCCCCTTTTCTGTTCCACCTTGCTAGTTGATGGCAACAGTAGGAAGTGTGTATGAATAGTATAGAACACATGAGCATGCATGCATTATTGCTATGGGTACTTATGTACCGAGTCTCTGGCCGGTAGACAGTTTTATTAGCCTTTGGGCAGTTTCGGACTCCGCTGGATAGGTCTCCAGGAGGGAGTTCCAGTTGACTGCGTGTCATAGCGTGTGATCCGGGTAGGAGCACACTAGGAATGTCTTTGGCGTTTTGGATGGTTTGGGCATCATGGTTGTGGTTTCTGTGAACACACCTTGGATGATACCCATAGGCTTATATATGCCCAGGGCGTACGTGGAATTGGGGTTACCATCCCGTATCGTCGTAGTTTGTATCTTTATATTCCTCATTTCTCTAAATCCCTTGCTTTATCTCGTTTTCAAAGTGGTTGTTTTATTCTATTGATAATATATTCGTATATCTCACCCCGTCTCGGGGTATTTATTTCAGGAGGTAGCAGTGGAGCCGGAGCAGCGGGCAAGAGGCCCGTAGAGTGAGCAGAGGAGTGCTTCATATTTTGCATTTTGTTGGCCGTGTGGCCTAGGCTAGACTTAGGGCATGAACATCTCATATGTATGTTGTATGAGCTTCATTAGCATATTTGTTCATGCCATTTTGCCTAAGTCTAGTAGTTATGTATTTGGTTATGTTGTCATTTGAATTTAAGTTGTAATATTGGAAAATGTAAGTTGAAGTTTAAGTTTCAAGTTGTAAGTTGTAAAGCAATGTTGTAATCGTATTGATGCATGACTATTTATGATGGAAGGGCCTTAGGCCTATTTTAGGGTATGATTACATGTATGATGAAAATATGCATGAAAAAGGTGTTAGTGAGTGCAACTACTTAAGTATGATTAATATGAATTATATGCCTAATGACTATACACTGGATTGGGTTGTAAGTGCCCCAAGGCGTTGTTGGTCCTTGTGTGTTCCACCCATTGGATTATTACTGTATTATCATGTGTTTATTAGGTACATTTGAGGTTTAAATGATCGTTTACAATTTTGGGATTATTGGAAAAACAAAGGAAACTCTGGCGAAATTTCTGTAGAATTGGCAGATTTTAGGCGAACTTCGGGAGAGCATATCTCCCTCCATAGAGGTCCAATAGGGACGTGCCATACTCCATTTTGAAGGTTGAAATGTCCTCTACCTTATGTCAAAATTTGAGGAAATTATGGGTTGATCTTCGGCCTGAAAAAAATAGAGAAACACGGACTGCTCATGTGCCCCTGCACCTGAGGCAGATTCTGGACCGGATTTGGGAAATTAATTCCCGCTTCGTTTCTCAGTCAAATTAAGAGTGTGATATATCAAAATGAAGTTTGAGATGTCTAGTTTTGTAGGATAAAAATTTGAGAGAAAATGGTTGAATGTATTGAGTGCAGTATATCGAGTAAGGTGAGTGGTTTGGAGCTGTTTTTGGGGTTGTATGGCTATTTGCTGATCCAACTTCAAACGGCGATAACCGGAGCTAATGAGCTCCGAATTGAGTATATGATAGCTTTTTGAAAAGGGAATTAAGTAAGACAAAGATCTAATCTGAGAAGAAGGTTTGGTTGCGAGCGGTGTGGTCGCAGAAAAATTAAGAGTGAAACATGTCCGAATAGGTAAAAACGTAAAGTTTGGAATTTGGCTAAGTGAGTTTATGGGAACTCCTTAGTAACTTATAATAAGTAATGTGAGTTATAAAAATAATTTAAATAAGTCTTCCGCAAGAGTCTACAGTTACGATCACAGCTTTTAATTATTACGCCTTTTATGTTTTATATGCTCGCGTAATAATCGGAAAAAGTTTATTCGCATTTTTATAAATGAACTGCTGTGATTGTAACTGCGCTTAATATCATAATTAATGTTAACAATACCGGTGTACAATGAGCTGTTACATTTTATGGTATCAGAGCAGTTTTGTTAGGGAACTCTGGTAGTGTATAGTTGTGTTTTGTGTTGCATGGTTATATGTAGATTCTTATCGATTACTGCATATGTGATTCCTTAGTGTGGGCCTGATCATCCCATTCCTTTGTGTTACATGTGTGGTCATCGTAAGAAGCCTGCGTGGCAACCCTGGAGCACTGAATGTAAGTCCTTAGCTTGATGTTGTGGATGCAGTGTTGACTGCTCCATGGACAAGAGATGGCAGTAAGTAAAATTTGTAGTACTGTGAATAATAAATATATAATTGAGATGAGTTATAGTGA